>NC_030417.2:39687002-39689502 GCF_001660625.3 Ictalurus punctatus
ATGAAGCGGAGTTACTGTTCCCACTATGTACGTTGATTATTTTCCTGTAACAGCACATCCCCAAATGTTTATTCCTTTTATCCAACAACAATTTGGCGATTACAATTTATTAAAGAATGACACGTCATAATTTTTTTTATCCATTTATAATTACATGTAATGTTCATGAAACACGTTAGTTCCTGTTCTCACTTACGTTATAATCAGCCGTACCCTCACCGGCCTCTCGAAGTTAATAAGACAAAAAAACACAACTTTTGTTAGTCTGTGAAACAGACTTTATTGAGGGATGATGCTGTGTTGCCATGGCGATCTGTGCTGCACACTATTCTGACATAACGTGTAGTTCAGTAAGTGTTGTTAGCGTGATGTTTATGAGTCATACGAAATGCACAAGTCCAAAAACCAGTTGAGCAAAGAAGGCATGTATGGGAATGGTTTCTATTTGAATAATAATAGTTTAATAGTTTATTAACAGAGAACACACTGTGTAGATTACAAAGCTTTATTTTACAACCATCACATTATATATACAGGACGTTTTTCTAGGAAGATTGCTGAGTTTAACCGTCTCTGTAAATGATGCACACGTGTCCTTGCTCGTCCCCCCCCAAACCCTGTCCAGCGTCACAACCAGACCAGACACTGGTACAAGGATTGGGAGAGGACGAGGAGACGAGAGGAGAGGATGGGAGAGGACGCTGGACGGAACGCGCCGATGGACAGCTGTGAACGAGAGAAATAGCAACACAAATGCAGCATCGGTAACACAATCGAGGAAGTAAATCATCAGTGCAACTTTCATGAGAGATAAAAAACAAAAACAAAATAAAAACATCATACAGAATAGAAAGTAATACATTAATGCATGAACTCAGCTGTTTCTGTTCCTGCAGCTCCACACTGAGCCTTAAAGCACGTTACATAACATTCAAATCAAATCTTCAGTGATATTAGCATGAGGACGATAGAGGGAGGAAGAGAGGAGAGAAAAAAACATCTGATCACCATCGTGAGAAAATACCGAGAGGCAGAGAAGAGAGAAGTGAGACGCATCGAGCAAACATCCGGAGTGATCCTCCATCAGCACCTACAATCACTCCGAGCACTCAGACAAGAAAACTGCACGCACAAGTCAAGCACAGACACCATCCTGAAAGTTTTACTAACCACATAAAGTCTCTCTCTCTCTCTCTCTCTCTCTCTCTCTCTCTCTCTCACACACACACACACACACACACACACACACACACAAACACACAAACACACAAACACATACACACACACTCTTACAGAGTTTCCTCTTGACTTTATCATCTCTCTGTCCCGTGTCGTCCTCAGCGTGTTCTTCGCCGCTCTGCACCTCCGTCCCCTCGCCCTCTTCATCCCCACTTGCTTTATTTAGCTGCTACATTTCCTGTGTGCGAGCCCCGCCCTCAGTCCCCACCCCGCCCCCTGTCCCACAGCGCTTCTCCTTTACCCCTGTCCCGCGCTCCCTCTATCTGTCCCTCAGCCTCCCTATCGCTCCCCAAATCACTGTTTCCCCCTGACACACCAACCAACAGGGACCGACACGGACGGGTGGGGCACTTCCCCTCCAACAGGAAGCCAGCACACAACACACACACACACACACACACAAACCCAAAAACACAAAAGGAAAACAGAGAGAGAAAGAGAGAGAGAAAGAGAGAGAGAGAGAGAGAGAGAGAGAGAGAGAGAGAGAGAGAGACAGAACACCAAATAGAGATTCAGAGAAACAGGGACAAGAGGAAAGAGAGACAGAAAGTGAGACAACCAGAGACAGAAATGAAATGAGAATGAAAGAAAGGCAAGAAAATGAGATAGATACAGAGAGGAAGAATGTCAAAGAGGGAAGATGGAGTGAGAAAAGATACACAATGAGAAAGAGAGACAGACAGCGTGATAGACCGATAGTGAATAGAAAGACAGAAAGAGAGATGTTCCGGCTAACAGAGAAGAGTATCAGAACGCTCAGTAAATATTTAACAGGTTCTAAGAAGGTCAGAGTGTAACGTTCCTGTAATAACATTCATACAGTGTTGTGAAAACCTCTACAGTAAACAGTTTACACACACACACACACACACACACACACACACACACACACTCAGCGTTCCCACTGGCACGCAGAACTAACATCACACAGCCGCTTGTGTTAATCTTCCTTTATTTAAAACTTTGTAGAAACATTAAATATTATAAAACGTTCTCCTAACATCCAGAAAACCTGACACAACGTTCTCCAAACCAAACGTCCTCAGAACCGCAAACTAAACTTATTAGCTGGGACACAGAGAGAGAGACAGAGAGACAGACAGACAGACAGACAGACAGAGAGAGAAAGAGAGAGAGAGACAGATATACAACCCCAATTCCAAAAAAGTTGGGACAGTATGGGTAAATGTTAATAAAAACAAAGAGGAGTGATGTGTAAATGTACTTTGACTTTTATTTAAAGAAAACACGTATAAAGACG
>NC_030417.2:39712002-39717002 GCF_001660625.3 Ictalurus punctatus
TCTCTCTCTCTCTCTCTCTGTGTCTGTGTGAGGGTATCTCTCTCTCTCTCTCTCTCTCTCTCTCTCTGTGTCTGTGTGAGGGTATCTCTCTCTCTCTCTCTCTCTCTCTCTCTCTGTGTCTGTGTGAGGGTATCTCTCTCTCTCTCTCTCTCTCTCTCTCTCTCTCTCTGTGTCTGTGTGAGAGTATCTCTCTCTCTCTCTCTCTCTCTTTTTTTTCTCTCTCTGTTCATCTCTCTCTGTGTGAGTCTCTCTCTCTCTCTCTCTATTTCTCTATGTGTCTGTGTGAGGGTATCTCTCTCTCTCTCTCTGTGTGTGTCTGTGTGAGGGTATCTCTCTCTCTCTCTCTCTCTTTTTTTTCTCTCTCTGTTCATCTCTCTCTGTGTGAGTCTCTCTCTCTCTCTCTCGCTCTCCGTACCTGTCCCATGCTGTGTGATGGTGTTGTTCTGATGGTACCAGGTATCGGGGCTCGTCCAATCAGAGGTGTGTTGGAGATTCAGCATGTTGTGTTCGTCGTACACGACACTTCACCTTTTTGTGGACATCCACCTCCTCTTGTCTCACTTCCTGTTTTGCTTCCTGTCTCACGTTCTGTCTCGCCTGTCTCTGCTTAAAATGCGAGACAGGTAACATGGATGGGGAGACAAAGAAATATAGGAAAAAGGAGGTGTGTGCGTGAGTAAGATTGAATAACCATTATCACCAACATCATCACCAACACCGTCTCCAACACCATCTCCAACACCACCATCACCAGCACCATCTCCAACATCACCAACACCATCATAAGCACCATCTCCAACACCAACAGCACCATCACCATCACCAGCACCATCTCCAACACCATCAACATCACCAACACCATCATCAGCACCATCTCCAACACCAACACCACCAGCACCATCTCCAACACCAACACCACCAGCACCATCTCCAACATCACCAACACCATCATAAGCACCATCTCCAACATCATCATCACCATCTCCAACACCATCAACATCACCAACACCACCATCAGCACCATCTCCAACACCAACACCACCAGCACCATCTCCAACACCAACACCACCAGCACCATCTCCAACACCAACATCACCAGCACCATCTCCAACATCACCAACACCATCATAAGCACCATCTCCAACACCAACAGCACCATCACCATCACCAGCACCATCTCCAACACCATCAACATCACCAACACCATCATCAGCACCATCTCCAACACCAACACCACCAGCACCATCTCCAACACCATGTCCAACACCACCAACACCATCTCCAACACCATGTCCAACACCACCAGCACCATCTCCAACACCATGTCCAACACCAACAGCACCATCTCCAACATCATCATCACCATCATCAACACCATCACAAACATCACCACCAACACCCTCACCAACACTAACACCATCACAAACATCATCACTATCTCTATCACCAACACCAACATCACCAACACCACCACCAATGTCACCAGCACCAGCATCACCAACACACCAACACCCTCACCAACACCATCACAAACATCATCACTATCACAAACACCATCAACATCACCAACACATCAACACCCTCACCAACACCATCATCACCAACACTATCACCACCACCAGCAACGTCACCAGCACCAGCATCACCGACACCATCACCAACACCATCAACATCATCAACACTATCACCAGCACCAGCATCACCAACACCATCACAAACATCATCACCATCACAAACACCATCACCATCACCAACACCATCAATATCACCAACACCAAGATCACCAACACACCAACACCAACACCATCACCACCATCACCACCATCACCAACAAAACCATCAAAAACATAATCACCACCATCACTAACACCAACATCACCAACAACATCACCAACAACATCACCAACACCAAGAATGAACCTGAGAATAACAGCAATGTTTTTTTTTAAACTATATGACTTTAAATCTTCTCACTTTAACATGAGAGGAGTTGTGACTGAAATTATTACTTTTTTACTGAACTGAACAAATTCAGTTCATCTGTTATTTTGTAAATTTGCAATAAACACTGAGACGAGATCAAAGGATAAAGACTCACCTGGTGGAAGAACAAATGCTGGACCTGAGAAAGCCCCTGTGCACTCGTTCCTCTGACTCTCTATCACTGTGCACTCGTTCCTCCCAGCCCCCTTGCTCTACTTTGTTGATGTTGGACTGAGAGATGGAGAGAGAGTTAGATGGAGTGAAAGTAACGAAAAAGAGAGAAGGCGTGGTTGAGAAACTTATCTGCAGGCACTCAGATGGTGAGAGAGAGAGAGACAGAGAGAGAGAGAGACAGTGAGAGCGAGAGAGAGAGAGAGAGAGAGAGAGAGAGAGAGACAGTGAGAGCGAGAGCGAGAGAGAGAGGGAGAGAAAGAAAGAGACAGCGAGAGAGAGAGAGCTGGAGGGAGGGAGGCAGGGAGGGAGGGAGGGAGATTGGGATGACACACAGAGTCAGTGTCAGTGTCAGATCTGCACTTAATGCCAGTAAAAGGGGGAGCGATGTATTTGATGAGAGAAAAATAAAGTGGCTGAAAGAGACGGCGCCGAGGCCAAAGATCACCTACAGCTATTTACTAACACGGCCCGCTGAAGAGACGAGTGTGTGTCACAGCTGGACATCAGCAACGACTCACAATTACACAGCTGGTCATCACACGGCCTCCAACACACACATACACCCTCAACCTTTACTGAGAGAGAGAGAGAAAACCTCTGAACCATAACCTCCCTCCCCGTGTCTCTCCTCTGCTGCTCTCTGTCACAATCGTCACACTTCATTTACATATTTTATTGGATTAACTCAGAAAACCAAAGAGCTCATCATAAAGAAAAACACCAGAGTACAAACCTGAAAACCACAGACACAGCGCGAGCGAGAGAGAGGAGAGAGAGACACACACACACACACACACACACACACACACACACACACACACACACACACACAGTGAAAGATAATAAAGACAGAACAGAAGTTTCAGCAGTGTAATTAGTGCCAGCACCATGTGAACGTTTGTGTTTGTACGTCTGGAGAGGTTTTCACAGACACTTGTTTTATTTACTCAGCAAATCCAACACGCTCTCACACGTAGTAGCTCAACAGTTAATATGGTCAGATGTCAGACTTCTGATCAGAAGGTCATGAGATCAGATCCCAGCACTGCCAGTGTTGGGCCCTTGAGCGAGGCCCTTAACCCTCAACTGCTCAGTTGTATAAATGAGATAATTGTGAGTTGCTCTGGATAAGGGCGTCACCAAATGCCGTAAATGTAATGCAATGTAATGTACACATTCGTGACAGTTGATACAACTCAGTTTAAGTGTCTGTTATGAAGGTTAATGTGAGGACTGGGGGACGGAGGTAGAGCTGTATGTGGAGGGTAAGCTGGTGGGACTCATTCAAAATCACTCTCTGTAAAATGATTTAATTACTCAGTATGATGAATCACACAGAGACAACCCCTAGACCCCACCCTAACTCCCACCCTAACTCTGCCCTGATCCCCACCCAAACTCTGCCTGACCCCCACCTTAACCCCCTCCACCCTAAAGCCTCTGGTACACTTCATTCTTTCATGCGTACGCTAGCGTGTGCGCACAGTCGTACGCATAGCCTTTCAAAGTATGCTCCATTTGACATGTACGCGTACACAGGCGGTCAACGCATGTGCGTTACGACAGCTTGCACTACCCCTCCTGGCCTACAAGTGTCAGTACAGAGCAGTAAACCAGGTCTACTGGTGTGAAGGACAACAACGAAGAAGAATCACAACAACACAAAGAACAATGCTTGTGTAATCTCTCACCGCAATTAGCGCCCATATACAAATCCTTATACTCTTTAATGCTAGAATTATGCACATGCAGGTACTTTCTAACCCGCCCTCGTTTCCATCTCTCCCGTTTATTCCGTTTTTTCTTCATCGACTCTGTGAATCAACAGCTCTGGGTCACCGCTTTTTCTGTAATTTTACTGTACACTGTTCCTAGCGTACGCGTAAAAAGTGAAGCATACTTTCTGATTAACCCTAACCCCACCTTAGCCTCACCCTAACCCCACCCTAACCCGCCCTGACCCCTCCCTACCCCGTCCTGACCCTCACCCTAACCCACCGTACCCTCACACTAACTGCACCCTGACCCACCCTGACCCCCACCCTACCCCGCCCTGACCAGCTCTACCCCCAGCTTAACCCACCCTGGCCCCCACCCTACCCCGCCCTGACCCCCGCCTTACCCTCACCCTAACCTGCCCTGACCCCCATCCTAACCTGCCCTGACCCCCACCCTACCCCGCACTGACCCCACCCTACCCTGCCCTGACCCCACCCTACCCTGCCCTGACCCCCACCCTACCCTGCCCTGACCCCACCCTAACATGCCCTGACCCCCACCCTGATCCTCACCCTAACCCCACCCTACCCCGCCCTGACCCTCAACCCACCCTACCCCGCCCTGACCCTCACCCTAATCCCAAATTCTGTTGTTATTGGACTCTGTCTATATTTTTAAATAAATGAATTGCTGCCATGTGAGTGTGTGTCAGTGTGAGTGTGTGTCAGTGTGAGTGTGTGTCAGTGTGAGTGTGTGTCAGTGTGAGTGTGTGTCAGTGTGAGTGTGTGTCAGTGTGAGTGTGTTTGATGAAGTGCACTAAACCCAAATCACTTCACTCTTTAACACCTTTAATAGAGTCCATTCTGAGCAATGTGTGCATGATGTGATGTGGAGTGTGTGTGTGTGTGTGTGTTTGTGTGTGTGTGAGTTATGTGAAGTGTGTGTGGTTAAACACCTGCCACAGAGGAAGGCATTCTGTTAAAGTCCATTATTAAAGGTGCAGTGTGTCCTCTGACCTCAACAGAGAGAAAAAGAAAGAGAGAGATACACACAGAGAAAGATACAGACAGACATGGAAAGAGAGAGAGAGAAAGAGAAAGAGAGAGAGGGGGTAGAGTGAGAGA
>NC_030417.2:39722002-39729502 GCF_001660625.3 Ictalurus punctatus
TGTATTTTTTTTAGTCTCATGATGGCCTCCTTCACTTGCATCGACACCTCTTTGGACCTCATATTGAGAGTTCCCATGAACACCTACCAAATGCAAATTCAACACTTGGAATCAACTCCAGGCCTTTTAGCTCTTTAATTATGAGGAACATAATGAGAAAACAGGCCACACCTGGCCATGAAACTGCTTATCAGTCAACTGTCCAATTACTTTTGAGCCTGTGAAAATGGATGGACTCTGTAATAAATGGCTGTAATTCCTAAACGGTAATTATTTTTGTTATAGCCCTTGAATTAAAGCTGAAAGTCGCATCTTGCTTGCTTCATTTCAAATCCGTTGTGGTGGTGTGCAGAGGCAACATCACCAAAATGAAAACAGAATGAAAATATCAGACTCTGTGTTTTTTTGTTGTTAGCACGCCCATGCAAGTCACAAATCTGTGTAACATTTGAGAAAAAGGATTTTGGCCAGTTTTTCCTGGAGTTGGACACTGAACTTTTTCCACCTCTGGCTCAGACGCGTCACGGCTCTGTGAGTCGTTCGTTCCTGCAGCCAGACTTTCTGTGTGAATATCCCCACACTCAAAACACTGCACGCTTTCAGTGCTGGTGAAGAGTCTGTAACTGCTGCGTCCATGATTGCACTTAAACAACACATTCGATGTCTCATCAAGACTGTTGAGATACATAAAAACCTGTCTCTGAAAAGACAAGACATGTTTCACTGCGGTGTTTTTACAGCCGAGCGGAATCATGTTAACGGCGCTGGAGAACTTCCTGAAGCGGGCCAGCTCTTTCAGTAAACCATTTTTAATGAGTGGAGGAACGTTAGGGGATGACGCCTCGTCTTGCAGGTGCATACAGGGGGTAACCTGCATCATACTGGTTACCCATAATCCATTTCAATCAGCGTGTTGACTAGAGCTTGTTTTATCAAAACCGCTACAGTAGTGTTCATGTGGGATGCAGTGTAGATGTACTCACACCCGACCTGTGCTCCACTCTCCAGCACACGCCTAACACCATGCCGGAGAGACAGCGTCTCCCCGGCAGCCTTAGAGGTTGGGTTTCAAAGCACGTCTCGAGTTTTCAAAGCAGTAGTGTTTTGAATCATTGGCCTATTATCATACACTTCTATATTTTGTTATAATTATCAACAAAATGGAACATTGTCATTGTTATTTAGCTACAACTGAATCAATAAGGTGTTAACATCCAGGCTGCTCCCAGACCTGTGCGTAAAGTCTAAAGAGGATAAAAGAGCTTCCTGCCTGGTCCAACCTCGAGGGTTTTTGCAGTGACAGCGTGACAGTACAAGTTTTTGATTAGGGACTGGATAGAGTTGAGATACTATTGAAAAAGGAAAAAAAAAAAAGACCTAGATCACAAGTATGGGAGCATATCCACCTTGATAGTCCAAATAAGGTGCAATGTATAATGTATAATGTATAATATAATATGTGACTAATATCTGTCATATTCTAACAATACTTCTTCACTACTTCAACACCAACGTTCCAAACATCTCCATGTCTTAACCAACAATGATGCACCTACAGAGACTAGGTCACCTTAGAGAAGGTAACATTATTAAAGCGTAATAAAATATAAGAACCCTACTAACATAATCCATCCATCCATGTTCTGGTCGCGGGGAACCTGGAGCCTATCGCAGGGGGCATGGGGCACAAGGCGGGAAACACCCTGGATGGGTAGCAATCCATCGCAGGGCACAATCACACTCACGTTTATACTCTACAGACATTCCAGTCAGCCTGTCATTGGACTGGGAGAGGAAACCGGAGAACCCGGGGGAAACCCCCAAAGCATGTGGAGAACATGCAAACTCCACACACACGGGGCTGCAGCGCAAATCAAACCCTTGCGCAGCTACGCAACATTTATCTTCTCTATTTTCCGTTTACAAAAATGTATTGCGCATTGTGCAGACTAATAACTGCATAAGAACATGGTCCAAACCTTTAAAAACTATAGTGTTATATGGATATAAGCCAATACCACTGTGTTAGCTTCCTCAGACATGAATACTGTGTTTATTGCATGTGTAATTCTCAGGGAAATGACTCAGTGACAGTTGACAGACAGCTGCTGTAAGAATGTTTACAGTCCAGCAGGAGAAGTGTAATTAAACTGGCTGTATGTGTAGTTAATACAACTCTTAACTACAATTAATGCCAATAAAGCTGCAGTAATAGCAGCTAACATCACTAGCAGGCACTGCACTGTGTGCACTCACTTCTACACAAATCACCTGTCTATAAATCTTTATATTTTAAATGATATATAACTTCGTTCTCATAACGAGTTATTCCCTTAAATAATATTCACAGGACTTCGCCTTAACATTTCACATCTACACTCACTAGTGCACGCTAACGGGTGGAGGAATTTAAGTCAGGCGAACACCAGAGCTACCCCACGGAGGGGTCCTTCACGGATGCGCGCGCGCATCCACACACACACGCACGCACACACACGCGCGCACGTCCCCTGCACTTGCGCCGCTTCCAGTTTCAGATGCGCGTTCGCGTGTCAACGTGGCGTCTCGTAGCCAGTCGCGTTCACGATTTCGAACAGGACCGCCCACTGCTGATCTGTGATTGGTCACATGGGGTATCAGTGCGGGATTTTGGGAGTGGCGTGTAAAATCTGGACCCGCCCCCTCCTGCGCGCGATTTAAAGAGGCAGAGTGCCAACGCGACTGAATCCGTGGCGAAGAGAGAGAAATAGAGATAAATATATATAGCGCGTGCAGGAGAGAGAGATAAACACTCAGGACTTGGGGTAAGTTCGTTTTATTATTATTATTTTTTAGGAAAATATGATGAACAGAGTTATTAATTTGCACACAGATAAACATTCACTGTGCTTGTGCAGCTTAGTTTGAGTGAAAAGTTTTTGAGCAACTTGATGATTTCATTTCATTTGAATATTAATCTTAATTAAAACACAGTAAACACATTTGCACTGGTTTACACTGAAATAATGAAGAAATGTGTGTGTGCTGAAGGCATGGGGTAAGATGTGGTTTATTTCACCTTCATTCATTTCTTTTCATATTGGTGCCGAAATTAAATTAAATGTAATTAAATGTAATTAAATGTAATTAATGTACTGTATGTTTTTCCCTGTTCTGGTTGCTCAAACTGAGACTTCTGTATTACTACAGTTCTATGCGTACATTAATCAGTCAGTAAATGTCATTTTAAAAGGTTTCACTGGGAGGAAAAAAATCAAGGTCAAATTCTATAATTAAAGGTTTTTTTAATGAGTGCAAATGTAAATGCCCCCTCAGGATAACGTTAGCACATGGAAAATGTCTGGTTTATAGAAACAAGACAACGTGTTAGGTTGTACAAGTAAGAAAAATTGATTTTTTTATGTAAAAAAAAAAAAAAAAAGAAGAATTTATACCGGTTTAAAAGTTTCTCTTCACTTGTATGTTCACTTTAATAACCGCTTTCATCTCTTCTAAACAGCTCTTAAATCTTCTCATCCTTTTGTTGTAAATTTGACATTTATTTATTAAACTATCTTCTTTCTTGGGGCTAATGTACTGGATTATTATTGTCGCATTTTTCGATGCCCCTTCATGGGAATTTTTGTTGATGCTCATGAAAATAGAGGAGTGTTATCTATGGTAATTGGTGGGGTGTACAAACTTTTGCACTCAAGTGAAAACAGCATTACATCATGTCAGTGTCTCTCTATAGGAAATGCAGCTGTTTATCCTTGCGGTGGTTTTGGCGCTCGGCCTCGCCGTGCCTCCTCAGGAGAAACGCGTACACCACCAGCGTGATCTGAGCGACCACGCCCACCACGACACTCAAGGCTACCAGTACGACCACGACGCCTTCCTGGGCAAAGAGGAAGCCAAGACATTCGACCAGCTGACCCCTGAGGAGAGCAAAGCCAGACTCGGGTACAGAGCAGTCCATACAACGACTTTATTCTAGAACGTTCTCCCTGTTTCCGCTGTGCGTCAGTAACTCTTTAATCTCCCTCTTTCAGGAAAATCGTAGAACGCATCGACACGGATAAGGACGGCTTCGTTAGCCACGCCGAGCTGCACTACTGGATCAAACACAGGCAGAGGAGGTACATCGAGGAGAACGTGGACAAGAACTGGAAAGAGTACGACCAGAACAAGGACGGGAAGATCTCCTGGATCGAGTACAAGAACACCACCTACGGAACTTACCTGGGTGAGGATCATCTAAACGACCGATCATTGTGAGTTTGTATACGTGCTTCTGAGTCGCGATGCACTGATGTAGAACCTTTTCGCTTCACCCTAGACGATGAGTCTGAGGATTTGGAAGACAGAGAATCGTACAAAGCCATGCACGCCCGAGACCAGCGGAGGTTCAAGATGGCGGATAAAGACGGAGACGGCATCGCGACGAGGGAGGAGTTCACCGCGTTCCTCCACCCGGAGGAGTTCGACTACATGAAGGGCCTTGTGGTGCAGGTAGTGTGTCGTGTAGAAGCACGTTACCATAGCAACCGCAGTCTGTTCATCGCCGATGTCCACTAACGGGTAGCACGTCGTCATCCTCTTACGATGTTTATTCGTTCTGTCCCGACAGGAAACGATGGAGGACATCGACAAGAACGGAGACGGCAAGATCAATTTAGAGGAGTACATCGGTGAGTTCGCACGCAAACGATCCAGAACAGCGTGTGGGAAAATAAACGTGATGCGCGTCACGTAAAAACCAGACTGAGTGTGTAACGTGGCGCTGTGTGTCCTGTAGGTGACATGTTCACACCTGAGGAGGGCGAGAGTGAACCCGAGTGGGTGGCCACGGAGAGGAAACACTTCTCCGAGTACAGAGACGCCAACAAGGTGTGTATCATCACCTTCACCAGGAGGAAACTCACAATGAAGCGTGTAAACAACTGGTTCAAGAACATATAGCCCGTGTACCTGTCAGGGTTCGGTGCAGGAGGCGTGGCCCGTGTACCTGTCAGGGTTCGGTGCAGGAGGCGTGGCCCGTGTACTTGTTTTATAAACTTCAACATGGCCAAATTCATAAAATAGTCTTTCACCGTACAGATGTAATGAAGTTGAATCTCTTTAGGACGGTTTCCTTGACGCTGACGAAGTTGCTCATTGGATCCTGCCGAACGACGTCGATCACACCGACAACGAGGCCAAACATCTGATCCATGAGACGGACAAGAACAACGTGAGTACCTGCTAATACAACCAACACTACCTCAAATAAACTCGGCCGATTCATATAATTAATGCACGGCTCTAATCAAGTCTTTAATTGACACCAAACCAAGTAATTCATTCTCTTCCTCTCTCCTCATCCCTCCATTCTTTCACCTGTTCATTTCATTCTCCTCATTATTTAACCAATGGACCTTCAAATCAACGCTCACTCAGGACAACAAAATATCCAAGAAGGAGATTCTGGATAACTGGAACATGTTTGTCGGGAGCCAAGCCACCAATTACGGAGAAGATCTGACGAGGAAACACGACGAGCTCTGATCTGATCCGATCCGATCCGATCTGAAGAAAACAGCGTCGGGGGTCAAAGCTTTAAATGTACAGAGGGAGGGATTGGAATTTCATTCCACAATGAAAAGAAACAACCGTTACCTTTTATATTAACGGGTGGGAGGGGTTAGATCATTAGGGGCAGGGCTAAAGGTCAGGGGTCAAAAAGCGTCAGGCTGTTGGGAGGGAATTTCAGTTTACCTGAAACAGATTGTATTTATTTAGTCACACACATTTTACTCACTAAAAACTGGGTTCGTACACACACACACACACACACACACACCCCCGAGTGTGGTTGATGGTTCTGTGTAGATGAGATGCCACAGCGTTTGTGATAGAGACGATATTAAAAATAACACTACTACAATTTTAACAAAAAAAAAAGAGGTATCGTTGGATAAAACCATCCATCAAACAGGCAGGACATTCTACCGAATCATGTGACCTCATTATCCACTGACTCCTCCCACTCCCGTGCTGTTTTAGTGCTGCGTTTCAGTCTGTAAAGTTAATTTAAAACATTTACATTCAGTGACTGATAAACGACACAGAGCACCGCATTCAAACTACTCCGAGTGCTTTATATGTATGTACACAAGAAATAATCAGGAAATGCAGATCCTTCCCAGCGTTCCTGTCTGGAAGCTGCGCGATGACATCACACGATCAGGCGGCTAAAAAGAGAAACGTCGAAGCAGACCTGCCCACCTTCCTGCATTTATAGTACGAGTACACCAAGAGAACAGTTACACACACACACACACACACACACACACACACACACACACGCACACCCTCCTCATTACACACGTAATACAGCTTACATCAGTTCAATAGATTTATTAGGGACACAACCTTCAAAAAAGTGATTACGAACAGTTTGAGCAGCAGATCAGTGAGAACGTCGGCCATGTAGAAACATTTGACGTTTTCCATGAGGGACGTCAGACGTTAGATTTGTAAGAAGGACAATCCAGAGGGTTGGTGGGTCTGGCAAACAGAAGATGTTTTAAAGCCTCCGAAACACCAGGGGGTGCTGAAATAATGCAGGAGCTTAAAAAATTTTGAGGTATGATTGGGGAGGGGCTGACAGCATTAACAGCAGAGGTTGTTGTGAGACACGTGTACACTATGTCTACACTCTCCACCCAAACCCAGAAGCTCGGGAGGACCTCAGGGTCAGGGATCAAGGATCACAGTCAGGACCAGGGACCAGGATCAGCCGCACTCGGGAATCAGTTTGTGTTCGTTAACGCACCAGAGTTACGCACTGAAGAACGGGCCGAGCGCCTGAACTGAGCTGTTACACACCGAACACACACAATAAACACAGCTGCCGGCCGTCTCACACACCTGTAGAGAGAGCACTCAGAGGGAGAGAGATGGTATAGAGAAGGTCAGAAGCAGATCAGGAAGGTGGAAGGAGACACGGTTTGGTCATCGTGTACTGGTGAAACATTTCTCTGTGAAATCCAAATCAAATAAAACCAAAATCCTGTTTTGTTTTTTTTAAACACAATTCCTGTGTTTTAATTCTACGCACTACAGCGTGTTCCAGAAGTAACCGGGCCGTTACAGATCCTGAACTCATCACCTGTTTCACTCCACGCAGCACTTCCTGCAGTTTTCATCATTAAACCTAGCTGTGAGTCCTATGAAGCAGTCAGGCTTTTAAAGGTGCTGCGCGTAACGCTCCGAGCCCTCTGCTGTCTGAGAGGTGAATTACAATGACACGTCATTTTCATTTTCTGTCCAATCAGCAAACACCTGCTGAGTTTACCTTTAAGACAAAAGGGCGGGGCTAATTTACAGGCTGGATAATTGTAAACAGCGTTTGAAGCTGTTATACTTACAGGTCTGTAAACACTTTTATTTATTTTGCAAACTGCACCTTTAAACATCACCCTGAATCTAAAAAGCGCGAGGTTTAAATAATTATTTGGGTCAAAATGTTCACATTTG
>NC_030417.2:39734502-39744502 GCF_001660625.3 Ictalurus punctatus
TTCTAAATACAATCAATTGTTAAATGATTTAACTGCTAATCATGTTAGGCCAATAGATGGCGCTGTCACAAAACTGATGTGGCGTGATCAGTTTGGTGTGAACATGCCAAAGTGTTGCAGAGATACAGCCTCAGCCTGGCATCACACCATAATATTTGTTGATGCGTTAAATGAGAACGGTTCGGTCTATTAAAAAGCTTCTAACGACTTTTGACTAGCATGGTCTGAAGACGACCCAAATCGAATATCAGGGAAAATCGGGCCAATCAGCAAGTTCGACTGACTATGGCATAATCGGTATCATTGTTCTCAGCATGACTCCCTGAATCTAGCAAGACCACTTTCATTACAATAGGCAAAATTATTCCAAAGCTATTAGCATTTTTTTAATGTCATTATACTTTGTGTCAAAACTTCTTGACTACCTTCCGGGCATGGTGCCAATGACACACACCGAGTTTCGTAACAATATGCCAATGCGTTCATAAAATATAGAATTTTATTTGAGAATTCAAAATGGCCGACATGGAAAAATTGGGTAGCGTTTGACTCGGTATGTTGCACCGAATCTAAGGTTCTATGGGTTTCGATAGACTCAAGAGAAGAAGAAGAAGAAGAAGAAACTATAATGAAAACAATAGGTGTCTATGCACCTTCAGTGCTTGGCCCCTAATAATAATACTGGCTTTATTTGTGATACAGTCGATTCGACTTTACCTCACGCAACAGTGGCGAAGCACATCGTTCTCATCTTCTAAAAAGCAATATTTCTCAAGCCTCCGCGACCCGGCCAAGCGCCTGGTAACGCATCGAACTCGACAAACAGGACCACGGAATTTAACACAGTGGATGAAAATAAAAGGGGGAGGAAATGTACCCCTACCCGGAGAGATGAACTCGACAGGTGATTCAGGTTCACAGCTCCTACGCTTACTGTAATGCTACGTAAACACTGTAGCTACGTCGCTAGCCAGTCTACGTTTACTTTCCTGCTGCAGAGAACGGAGTTTACCGCAGATGTACTATTGAAATCTTCCGTCATTTTAAACAACATAGAAACAGGGACTTCGACATGTTGCTTGGGCGAGTAACTGTAACTCTCCGTCAATTTAAAGCAACTTCTTATACATGTAGAAAAATAGCTTAAACTTTATATGCTGATTTTGAGAACATGAGAAGTGTTCCTCTATTACAGCTCATGTTCATTAATCAGAGGAACGAGTGCCTTCAGGCAGGCTGCACTTCTGTCCCATGACAAAACACACGCCACCAGCACCACCACCAGTACCAGTACCACCAGCACCACCACCAGTACCAGTACCACCAGCACCACCACCAGTACAAGTACCACCACCACCAGTACAAGTACCACCACCACCAGCACCACCACCAGCACCACCACCAGCACCACCACCAGTACCAGTACCACCAGCACCACCACCAGTACAAGTACCACCACCACCAGCACCACCACCAGTACCACCAGTACCACCAGCAGCACCACCACCAGTACCACCAGCAGCACCACCACCAGTACCACCAGCAGCACCACCAGCAGCACCACCAGTACAAGTACCACCACCACCAGCACCACCACCAGTACCACCAGTACCACCAGCAGCACCACCACCAGTACCACCAGCAGCACCACCAGCAGCACCACCACCAGTACCACCAGCAGCACCACCACCAGTACCACCAGCAGCACCACCAGCAGCACCACCAGTACAAGTACCACCACCACCAGCACCACCACCAGTACCACCAGTACCACCAGCAGCACCACCACCAGTACCACCAGCAGCACCACCACCAGTACCACCAGCAGCACCACCAGTACAAGTACCACCACCACCAGCACCACCACCAGTACCACCAGTACCACCAGCAGCACCACCACCAGTACCACCAGCAGCACCACCACCAGTACCACCAGTACCACCAGCAGCACCACCACCAGTATCACCAGCAGCACCACCAGCAGCACCACCAGTACAAGTACCACCACCACCAGCACCACCACCAGTACCACCAGTACCACCAGCAGCACCACCACCAGTACCACCAGCAGCACCACCACCAGTGCCAGCGGCAGCATCATGAAGACCAACATGATGAAGTTTATGAGTCTGCTTCCAGGACCGTGGCACGGTGTGGTGTGGTGCTGTTTACAGCTGAATGACTCCAGTAAGATGTTCTGAGCGGAGAGAACACTGACGAGAGTATGTTACTAATAAATTATTATATTTACACCACAGCTTTTCATCAAATCTCCTTTTTTCTCACCGGGAAAGAAACTGCTTTATTTTCACAAGTGAATGAGAAATTTACCACGACAACGCTTAAGGTCAAGCCCTGTAAGTGTGTGTGTCTAAATGTATGTACAAGAATGTGTTTGTGTCTAAGAGAGTGCATTGTGTGTATAAGAGTGTGTGCGTGTGTGTGTGTATAATAGTGTGTCTAAAAGTGTATATAAGTGAGTGAGTGAGTGTGTGAGTGAGTGTGTGAGTGAGTGAGTGAGTGTGTGTGTGTGTTTCTTACGTCACCACAGGGTCTCTACACGGCTGTAATGAAAGGCAGCAGCAGTCGAAGTCTTTGATGGCGTCTTTCCCCAATCTCACACTCTGAGTGCCGTAACCGGAAGCGGCTTAAACACACAGAAAAGCACACATTTGTGACTAACACAAACAAACAAACAAACAAACAAACAAACAAACAAACAGCTCATATAATAAAATCAAACCTGTGTCCTTCTTCTTCTCGTGGTAAGTGTACACCGCCCCGGCGGTACAGTTCTTCCCGTGTCGAGTCATTTTCACTGTTTTTGGGAAGAATAAAATGTTGATTTAACGAATTATTGTGTTAAAAACCTCAACACAATGAAAGCCTGAACGCACCGGTTATATGAGGCTAACTATAAACTAGGACAAATCCCAAATAACTCATGTTCCCTGTATAAGTTCACTTCACCTGATACACCGTGACGGCGCTTACACACTATATAGTGCACTACATCTAGTGCCCTAGCGAGCTGATTGTTATCTAGCCCAGGTTTGTTAGCGCGCTACATTTCTGGCGAATACCATCATTATTTTTATAGACGAGATTACACCAGTTTAACTTAAAGTTACATAAAGACATCGATTTTAAAAACCATAACTGAAATAGGAGCGAATTAAAGCCAAACAACGCTGTTTTTAATCAAATAAAAGGGTTTAATGAACATACCTCGATTGTTTACCTCAGACTACGACGAACCGGAAGTAATCGCCTTGTCGTGACGTCTACAATTTCTGCTTCCAGGTTGTAACACGAAATAAATAAATACATTTTAGTCTCTAAAATAAGGCGAGAGACACAACTTTAATAAGAATTATGTTTATAAAATATAAATTAAAGTTATGTATACATTTCTTTTCATGGAACCGTGGTTTTATTAATATATATTTTTTAAAGAATATATTTAATAAATGTAATAATATATTTTCATGTTTATTTTTAGTTAAAAGTTATAATTATACATAAGGCCAGGTATCACACATGGAATGTATTTATATCAGACTGAAATGTAATATATATAAAAAAGTAGATGTATAAATTAAAATTATTTTCTATTTCAAACATTGTGCACTAATTAAAATAAAAATTCACTGTTCAGCGAATTTCTTTCTAATTATGCACTCAATGCTCAGACTTTAACATATAAACCAAAAAATGATTATTTTAAGGAATAATAATTTTTTAAAAAACCATCAGTGTTCATATTTTGTGTGTATGTTGTACAATGTCATGAATAAGATTTAATTTAAAATGATAAGTATTCAAGATATTACTTAAAACCCCTTTGTGAAAGTCTGTTTTATGAACGATAGCGTGAAATAATGTAGATAATTACAGTAATAATGTTCCTTCTCCTTTCATTCTGAGAAAGTGGAGCATAAAGAATACAATTATTATTATTTCAGTGCAAATCTAAAGAAATATCTCAGCAGAAAGCACACAATGTTGATATTACAGCTTAGGAAATAAACTTTCCAACAAAACATGAGATTAAAAAAAAAATCTGTTGAGGTTTTATGTACAATTTTAGGTGTTTTTACTGGATAGAACAGGAGTGAATGTATAGTGTTCACATATTTTGCATTTTAAATGGCACTGTAAATGTTAAAAATAAAACAACTAGTAAAATGTTTTATCATTTTATTTAACACCACGCAGCTGCAACAAAAGGCATTTAATCTGCTCAGTTACAGGTCATATTTCCTGATTATTAAACAGTGAACCAAGTGACAAAATCTTATCAGATTATTAATAAACTCATTAATGATCAGTTTATAAATAATAATGAATTCCTTGTTCTGTTTCCCGAGCCCCTGATTTACACTCTGGGCCACACGGTGGCGATGAAGGCCTTTTAGTTATTGTTATCATCATCATCATCATCATCGAAGATATCAGCAACCGTCCTGAAACAAAAAACCAGTGCACAGACATGGTGTAAATGCTGTATTACATCTTTATAACACACTGTTATAGCATATTCATAGATAACAGCGTGTTCATGTAGAAAAGCAGTGTGTTTGTGCAGGGAGTGAGTCATACTTGTAGATGGAGCCGGTTACAGAGTCCACGAAACCACCTGAAAGCACAGAAATAAGTTCATAAATAAATAATTAAGACTACAGTCATTTATAGTAATGTAAATGAAAGAATTTTTAAATGAATGTGTGATTAATCATCCTGTTTCTGTTACCTGGCTGGCACACGGTGTTACACACAGGACACACGGCACACATATTGCAGGACTGAGAAGAGAAGAGAAGAGAAGAGAAGAGAAGAGAAGGTTTTACTGGTTAGGTGAAAAAAACATTTGTGGAAGGAGTTGTATTTGTTAATGTTAGCCAAAATAATCAGTATAACACAGCAGCGCTGCTGAGTTCTGGACTGTGATTGGTCAGAAGGAGTTGATTAATTCTCTATAACAGCAGCTGTATCTATCAAATCACAGCTGTATTTCTAATTAATACGCTCGTTCTTATTGTTTCTATAGCAACAGCTCATTCACCAAGATGTTCTCTTCTTACAGGTGGCGCTCCACATAAACGGAATATAAAACGTGTAATCATTGATATGGAGAAGGATTCTGTAAGGAGACGTTTATGTAACATTTATGGAAGGAGTCTCCAGTGTCAGTGCCTATTAAGAGTCAGCGGTAAAGCTGTAACTTTAAGGTTTCCAGTAACATGACGTGTGTGTTTGTGTGTGTGTGTGTGTGTGTGTGTGTGTGTGTGTGTGTGTGTGTGTGTGTGTGTGTGTTGTTGTTGTTTCTCACCTCACAGAATTCACAGTGCTCAGATTTGTCTCCTTTTTTACATGGACACTTGTCGCAGCTGTCGCAGTGCTGAGGAACAGAAACAAACAAACAAAAGGTGAAACACCGAAGTGACGGACCTCTCGTTATGAAGGAACTCGAAAACAACACGACAAATCATAGCAGGAACCAAACACACCAGCTTCGTCCAGTCCGATTAAAACCACGCCTGTGCTGTGATTCAGTAACGCCGCCAATTTATGTCTAAAACTGCATTTAATGTCAAGAGATACGAGACGAAAGAAAACTCAAATCACGTTCAAGTCTGACGTTAAAACGCACATTTTGAGAAAATTTTGAACCATCACAAGTTCTTCGGTTGTTCCTTTGGGAAGACTTACAAACCTACATGGAACCCTACAACCGAGTGTTGCCCTGTCAGAACAGGTTCCAAGCTGAACTCTTTCAGGCAGTTAAGAACCCTTAAAGAACCGTTTTCCACAAGACTGACCAAATACCAAGAAGTGAAACGTTAAACTCCTGCTACCTTGTAGATTTTAAGAAGAAAATAACAAGCAATATTTAGCTGTTCTGCTGATGTACATCGATGTAAAGGTATAATGTATAACGTAGGGTTCTGTATAGAGCCGTAAAGGGTGTTAAATGATGTGAACTACAGAATATGATTCAATATGAAGAATTAAACCAAGTGATGAATGTGTGTAGTGTAGCTGTGTCGGAATCAAAATGTACAAATTAAAGTCTTTATATTAACAATGGACCGTTTAGCCGGACACAAAATGGCGGTACTCTACCTCACAGTGGGCACAGAAGCTGCAGACGGAGCCGTCATGGTATTCCTCATCTTCATCATCATCATCTGTAAAAAAAAAAACAAAAAAACAACAACAACAACAACAACATTGTTTTTCCATATATAAATCAGCTGGAGTGATTTTATTGGATAAATGAAGGAAGGAAGTTGTAAGAAAAGGTGCAAGAGCTAATCCCCGCCCTCAAACACTAAACCCCGCCCCTATGGGTCGATGCGGTCCAGTTTCCCAAAATATATACGTGTTCATCCATCCAGTTTCTGTTGTGTGTGAAAATCCAAGGATATCAGCAGAAATACTCAAACCGTGCCATGACTGAAGTTACAGAGATCACACTCTTGCTTACTCTTTAGCTCTTGACCTGTATCTGCATGATTTTATGCATTGTGCTGCTGCCACATGATTGGCTGATTAGATAACTGCATGAATGAGCAGGTATACAGGTGTGCCTAATAAAGTCCACAGTGAGAGTGTATTCAAAATGGTGTTACAGCGCCCTCTTATGGTGGAGCTGAGTGTGAGTTTTGTTCTGTGTTATAATTAAACAAAGTTTTCAGTAATTTTATTCCGATGTCAGATGTTTATGTTCAGATGTCAGACTGTACACTACACACTATTCCTCTGCCAGTATGCGGTATGTGAGAATTAGCGTTTAATCACTACACACTCAAAAGACAAGTCGAGTTCACATCATGCGTGGATGCACAATGACATTAATCTGCTTAATTTTCACTGAAGGTGAGCAGGACGTATCTGTGTTCAGCAGTTAAACCCAAAAATGATGCAGTGAAAAGCTTAAAGGCATTAAAACTGCTTTAGAGCAGGTTATAGTAATGACACAAAATGCTGACTAGCGTAGATCTGTTTCTGTATCAGCTATAACACCACCACATATAATAAATATATAATAAATATTTATATTAAATGTATTAATCTGCTAGTAACTGACACAGCCACAACAATTAGAGTCAAACTATTTAGCACCTTCTACTAGTTAGCATTAGCTTGTACACAGGTCATTAATACTAATATGATCATTTTTTTTACTTGTAGCTGCTGGAGCTTTAGCGCGTGCACTTTAGTGCAAGTATAATTTATAGACAATAGAGAACAAAGCAAAACTAGAAACAAAACAAAAACGAGTACAATTCTGTATTATGCTACATTTAATGCGAACTGGGTAGCCTGTTAGCTGTGTCATGGTAGCTGGCTGTTTTTTTTTTTTTTTTTTTGTTACATTTATTTAATTAGATTAAATAAAATAATTTTACATAAACGTACAAAAGTGATTAGTTTATTAAATTAACTACACTATACTAATATAACAAAGCTGGAATAAATTTTGCGCTCTTTACATCTAGTTTAACCTTTCAGCTCGATAGCTAGGTGGTTAGCTTGTTGCTAGCTCGCTCGCTCATGTCTTGACTAGTTGAGCTGCTATCTGGGATCATTTAGCTAGAAATTTATTATTTCACAGCGAGATTTTAGAAATGCAGTCACCTTTTACAGGGTGTGTGTGTGTGTGTGTGTGTGTGTGTGTGTGTGTGTGTGTGTGTGTGTGTTTTGGAGTTTTTGGCTGTAATGTAGGCTGTAATGATACACACATCCCTGTCTACTGGCACATACCCTACCTCATTTAAGCAGGCCCGGGTTACCCCACTGCTTAAAAACCATCACTCAACCCTGCCATAGTTGACAACTACAGACCTGTTTTCCTCCTCCCTTTTCTTTCCAAAACTCTTGAAATAGCCGTTTTTTAATCAACTCTCAAATTTTCTCACACAGAACAACCTCCTGGACACCAAGCAGTCTGGCTTCAAGAGCAATCACTCCACGGAGACTGCTCTGCTTTCCGTCACTGAAGCCTTACGACTAGCAAGAGCAACCTCTAGATCATCTGTCCTCATCCTACTCCACCTCTCTGCTGCTTTCGACACTGTGAACCATCAGATCCTCCTGTCAACTCTCTCCAGCCTGGGCATCACTGGAACGGTTCTGCGCTGGGTGGAATCCTATCTCTCTGACAGATCCTTCAAGGTATCATGGAGGGGAGGTATTTCTGAAACTCAGCAACTCACACCTGGCGTTCCACAGGGGTCAGTTCTGTGTCCACTGCTCTTTTCTATCTACACTACATCTCTAGGTCAGGTGATTGAGTCTCATGGCTTCTCATATCATCGCTATGCTGATGACACGCAGCTCTATTTGTCCTTCCAGCCTGACGATCCATCCGTCTCTGCACGTATCTCTGCTTGCCTGTCGGACATCTCGGTCTGGATGAGGGAAAACCACCTTAAGCTCAACCTGGCAAAATCTGAGCTTCTCATCATCCCAGCCTGTCCCTCGTTCACCCACAACCTCACTGTACAGCTCGGCTCAACCACACTCGAACCAACCAGGACGGCCAGGAACCTCGGGGTGACTCTTGATGACGGCTTTACAGACCACATCTCAACACCTGCACGGTCCTGTAGGTTCATCCTGTACAACATCAAGAAAATCAGACCCTACCTCACCGAACAGGCCACACAGATACTAGTCCAGGCTCTTGTTATCTCAAACTGATCTACTGCAACTCACTACTCTCGGGCCTCCGGGCAGCTCCATCAAACCCCTTCAGATGATTCAGAATGCAGCAGCGCGTCTTGTCTTCAACCAGCCCAAGAGAACCCATGTCACACCCCTCTTCATCTCCTCCACTGGCTTCCTGTAGCCGCCCGCATCAAATTCAGGGCCTTGATGCTCACCTGCAAGACCTTGTCAGGAACAGCGCCCCCTACCTCAACTCTCTCCTGAAGGCTTACGTTCCCTCACGCAATCTGCGATCGATTAGCGACCGACGTTTAGCAGTACCTACTCAGCGTGACTCAAGATCCCTCTCAAGAACCTTCACACTAACTGTTCCTCAGTGGTGGAATGAACTTCCAACCCCAGTCCGGACCACAGAATCTCTCACCACCTTCAAAAAACAGCTAAAGACCCGCCTCTTCAATGAACACCTAACAAACTCATAAAAAAAATTTAACAAATGATTGCACTTACACCTCTACTCTGCACACTTTGCTTCTTCTGGAACTCAGTTAATGGATCTTGTACGGCAGCACTACTTGTATTGTTCTCTGCTTGATACATCGTTTCTCATCCAGTGATTAGATAGATCCAGTGTATTAGGTCCATACTAGAAAGCTGTTCATAATAAACTGATAATGTTGAGTGTTTAGCAGTAACATACTTATTTTCTACATTTATATAATTCTGAGTTGATAGGTAAAACTTTCTTCTTATACCTAAATAGAAACCTTTGGGAGATGAAGTGTATCCAAATCCTAATACATGTAATATAGTATTGGCACCCCTGTAAGTCTTGTGTTTTCTACTAAATTGAATTAGTTAAGTTAAATTACATAATCACTGCAATGGACTGGTGTGGAGTGGTATTCCCACCTCACACCCAGTGTTCCCAGGACAGACTCCAGATCCACTGCCACCCTGACCAGGATGAAGCTCTTACTGAATAGCCATCCATCCATTTTCTATATCACTTGTCCTGTACAGGGTCACGGGGAGCCTGAAGCCTTCCCTGGGAACTCAGGGCGCAGTGCAGGAGACACCCGGGACGGGGTGCCAACCCATTACAGGGCACAATCAAACACACACACACACACACACACACACACACACACACACACACACACACACACTATGGACAGTTGGGAAACTGCAGTCAGCCAACAATGAATGTCTTTGGACTGGGGGAGGAAACCGGAGTACCCGGAGGAAACGGTACGCAAGCTCAAGCTAGGCAAATGTGCTAACTGCTAAGCCACCGTGTCATAACCCCTGAACCCCCCCCCCC
>NC_030417.2:39749502-39759502 GCF_001660625.3 Ictalurus punctatus
CTCCACCACCACTAACACCACCTCTATTATCTCTCCATACACCCTCCACCACCACTAACACCACCTCTATTATCTCTCCATACACCCTCCACCACCACTAACACCACCTCTATTATCTCTCCATACACCCTCCACCACTAACACCACCTCTATTATCTCTCCATACACCCTCCACCACCACTAACACCACCTCTATTATCTCTCCATACACCCTCCACCACTAACACCACCTCTATTATCTCTCCATACACCCTCCACCACTAACACCACCTCTATTATCTCTCCATACACCCTCCACCACTAACACCACCTCTATTATCTCTCCATACACCCTCCACCACCACTAACACCACCTCTATTATCTCTCCATACACCCTCCACCACTAACACCACCTCTATTATCTCTCCATACACCCTCCACCACCACTAACACCACCTCTATTATCTCTCCATACACCCTGCACCACCACTAACACCACCTCTATTATCTCTCCATACACCCTCCACCACCACTAACACCACCTCTATTATCTCTCCATACACCCTCCACCACCACTAACACCACCTCTATTATCTCTCCATACACCCTCCACCACCACTAACACCACCTCTATTATCTCTCCATACACCCTCCACCACCACTAACACCACCTCTATTATCTCTCCATACACCCTCCACCACCACTAACACCACCTCTATTATCTCTCCAAACACCCTCCACCACCACTAACACCACCTCTATTATCTCTCCATACACCCTCCACCACCACTAACACCACCTCTATTATCTCTCCATACACCCTGCACCACCACTAACACCACCTCTATTATCTCTCCATACACCCTCCACCACTAACACCACCTCTATTATCTCTCCATACACCCTCCACCACCACTAACACCACCTCTATTATCTCTCCATACACCCTCCACCACTAACACCACCTCTATTATCTCTCCATACACCCTCCACCACCACTAACACCACCTCTATTATCTCTCCATACACCCTCCACCACCACTAACACCACCTCTATTATCTCTCCATACACCCTCCACCACCACTAACACCACCTCTATTATCTCTCCATACACCCTCCACCACTAACACCACCTCTATTATCTCTCCATACACCCTCCACCACTAACACCACCTCTATTATCTCTCCATACACCCTGCACCACCACTAACACCACCTCTATTATCTCTCCATACACCCTCCACCACCACTAACACCACCTCTATTATCTCTCCATACACCCTCCACCACTAACACCACCTCTATTATCTCTCCATACACCCTCCACCACTAACACCACCTCTATTATCTCTCCATACACCCTCCACCACCACTAACACCTCCTCTATTATCTCTCCATACACCCTCCACCACCACTAACACCACCTCTATTATCTCTCCATACACCCTCCACCACCACTAACACCACCTCTATTATCTCTCCATACACCCTCCACCACCACTAACACCACCTCTATTATCTCTCCATACACCCTCCACCACTAACACCACCTCTATTATCTCTCTATACACCCTCCACCACCACTAACACCACCTCTATTATCTCTCCATACACCCTGCACCACCACTAACACCACCTCTATTATCTCTCTATACACCCTCCACCACCACTAACACCACCTCTATTATCTCTCCATACACCCTCCACCACCACTAACACCACCTCTATTATCTCTCCATACACCCTCCACCACTAACACCACCTCTATTATCTCTCTATACACCCTCCACCACCACTAACACCACCTCTATTATCTCTCCAAACACCCTCCACCACCACTAACACCACCTCTATTATCTCTCCATACACCCTCCACCACTAACACCACCTCTATTATCTCTCCATACACCCTCCACCACTAACACCACCTCTATTATCTCTCTATACACCCTGCACCACCACTAACACCACCTCTATTATCTCTCCATACACCCTCCACCACTAACACCACCTCTATTATCTCTCCATACACCCTCCACCACCACTAACACCACCTCTATTATCTCTCCATACACCCTCCACCACCACTAACACCACCTCTATTATCTCTCCATACACCCTCCACCACCACTAACACCACCTCTATTATCTCTCCATACAACCTCCACCACTAACACCACCTCTATTATCTCTCCATACACCCTGCACCACCACTAACACCACCTCTATTATCTCTCCATACACCCTCCACCACCACTAACACCACCTCTATTATCTCTCTATACACCCTCCACCACCACTAACACCACCTCTATTATCTCTCCATACACCCTCCACCACCACTAACACCACCTCTATTATCTCTCCATACACCCTCCACCACCACTAACACCACCTCTATTATCTCTCCATACACCCTCCACCACTAACACCACCTCTATTATCTCTCCATACACCCTCCACCACCACTAACACCACCTCTATTATCTCTCCATACACCCTCCACCACCACTAACACCTCCACTATTATCTCTCCATACACCCTGCACCACCACTAACACCACCTCTATTATCTCTCCATACACCCTCCACCACCACTAACACCACCTCTATTATCTCTCCATACACCCTCCACCACCACTAACACCACCTCTATTATCTCTCCATACACCCTCCACCACCACTAACACCACCTCTATTATCTCTCCATACACCCTGCACCACCACTAACACCACCTCTATTATCTCTCCATACACCCTCCACCACTAACACCACCTCTATTATCTCTCCATACACCCTGCACCACCACTAACACCACCTCTATTATCTCTCCATACACCCTCCACCACCACTAACACCACCTCTATTATCTCTCCATACACCCTCCACCACTAACACCACCTCTATTATCTCTCTATACACCCTGCACCACCACTAACACCACCTCTATTATCTCTCCATACACCCTCCACCACCACTAACACCACCTCTATTATCTCTCCATACACCCTCCACCACCACTAACACCACCTCTATTATCTCTCCATACACCCTGCACCACCACTAACACCACCTCTATTATCTCTCCATACACCCTCCACCACCACTAACACCACCTCTATTATCTCTCCATACACCCTCCACCACCACTAACACCACCTCTATTATCTCTCCATACACCCTCCACCACCACTAACACCTCCACTATTATCTCTCCATACACCCTGCACCACCACTAACACCACCTCTATTATCTCTCCATACACCCTGCACCACCACTAACACCACCTCTATTATCTCTCCATACACCCTCCACCACTAACACCACCTCTATTATCTCTCCATACACCCTCCACCACCACTAACACCACCTCTATTATCTCTCCATACACCCTCCACCACCACTAACACCACCTCTATTATCTCTCCATACACCCTCCACCACCACTAACACCACCTCTATTATCTCTCCATACACCCTCCACCACCACTAACACCACCTCTATTATCTCTCCATACACCCTCCACCACCACTAACACCACCTCTATTATCTCTCCATACACCCTCCACCACCACTAACACCACCTCTATTATCTCTCCATACACCCTCCACCACTAACACCACCTCTATTATCTCTCCATACACCCTGCACCACCACTAACACCACCTCTATTATCTCTCCATACACCCTCCACCACCACTAACACCACCTCTATTATCTCTCCATACACCCTCCACCACCACTAACACCACCTCTATTATCTCTCCATACACCCTGCACCACCACTAACACCACCTCTATTATCTCTCCATACACCCTCCACCACCACTAACACCACCTCTATTATCTCTCCATACACCCTCCACCACCACTAACACCACCTCTATTATCTCTCCATACACCCTCCACCACCACTAACACCACCTCTATTATCTCTCCATACACCCTCCACCACCACTAACACCACCTCTATTATCTCTCCATACACCCTGCACCACCACTAACACCACCTCTATTATCTCTCCATACACCCTCCACCACTAACACCACCTCTATTATCTCTCCATACACCCTCCACCACCACTAACACCACCTCTATTATCTCTCCATACACCCTCCACCACCACTAACACCACCTCTATTATCTCTCCATACACCCTCCACCACCACTAACACCACCTCTATTATCTCTCCATACACCCTCCACCACCACTAACACCACCTCTATTATCTCTCCATACACCCTCCACCACTAACACCACCTCTATTATCTCTCCATACACCCTGCACCACTAACACCACCTCTATTATCTCTCCATACACCCTCCACCACTAACACCACCTCTATTATCTCTCCATACACCCTGCACCACCACTAACACCACCTCTATTATCTCTCCATACACCCTGCACCACCACTAACACCACCTCTATTATCTCTCCATACACCCTCCACCACCACTAACACCACCTCTATTATCTCTCCATACACCCTGCACCACCACTAACACCACCTCTATTATCTCTCCATACACCCTCCACCACCACTAACACCACCTCTATTATCTCTCCATACACCCTCCACCACCACTAACACCACCTCTATTATCTCTCCATACACCCTGCACCACCACTAACACCACCTCTATTATCTCTCCATACACCCTGCACCACTAACACCACCTCTATTATCTCTCCATACACCCTGCACCACCACTAACACCTCTATTATCTCTCCATACACCCTCCACCACTAACACCACCTCTATTATCTCTCCATACACCCTCCACCACTAACACCACCTCTATTATCTCTCTATACACCCTGCACCACCACTAACACCACCTCTATTATCTCTCCAAACACCCTCCACCACCACTAACACCACCTCTATTATCTCTCCATACACCCTCCACCACCACTAACACCACCTCTATTATCTCTCCATACACCCTCCACCACTAACACCACCTCTATTATCTCTCCATACACCCTCCACCACTAACACCACCTCTATTATCTCTCTATACACCCTGCACCACCACTAACACCACCTCTATTATCTCTCCATACACCCTGCACCACCACTAACACCACCTCTATTATCTCTCCATACACCCTCCACCACCACTAACACCACCTCTATTATCTCTCCATACACCCTCCACCACCACTAACACCACCTCTATTATCTCTCCATACACCCTGCACCACCACTAACACCACCTCTATTATCTCTCCATACACCCTGCACCACTAACACCACCTCTATTATCTCTCCATACACCCTGCACCACCACTAACACCTCTATTATCTCTCCATACACCCTCCACCACTAACACCACCTCTATTATCTCTCCATACACCCTCCACCACTAACACCACCTCTATTATCTCTCTATACACCCTGCACCACCACTAACACCACCTCTATTATCTCTCCAAACACCCTCCACCACCACTAACACCACCTCTATTATCTCTCCATACACCCTCCACCACCACTAACACCACCTCTATTATCTCTCCATACACCCTGCACCACCACTAACACCACCTCTATTATCTCTCCAAACACCCTCCACCACCACTAACACCACCTCTATTATCTCTCCATACACCCTCCACCACCACTAACACCACCTCTATTATCTCTCCATACACCCTCCACCACCACTAACACCACCTCTATTATCTCTCCATACACCCTCCACCACCACTAACACCACCTCTATTATCTCTCCATACACCCTCCACCACCACTAACACCACCTCTATTATCTCTCCATACACCCTCCACCACCACTAACACCACCTCTATTATCTCTCCATACACCCTCCACCACCACTAACACCACCTCTATTATCTCTCCATACACCCTCCACCACCACTAACACCACCTCTATTATCTCTCCATACACCCTGCACCAGTACTACTAACACTACTAACACCACCAACACTAACACAAGGCTTGGTGTGAATTTCATAACCATTTGTTTTATCAAGTCAGGAACTCAGAAGAAACTTAACAGAAGCTCTGTAACTGTTTCATGGTCCTTTACGGTATCTTATACAGTAAAAAAGTGGACGTTGATCAGTCTGAGGAGCAACTGACAGGGCGAGAAGGGATAGGGCTCAAGAGGGAGAAGAAATTGCACCGTGGTTGAAAGCGGAGATGTAACCAGACATGCCTTTGAGATATTTGTCTCCACCTCCCTTCTCTTCCTCCTCATCTCATCTCTTCTCTCTCTCCCTCTCCCTCTCCCTCCGCCGGGTTACACGGCCGACTCTTGAGATTTGACCCACATATTTAACTACAGTACGATCGGACCTGAAGTTGTGAAAACCAAGTCCGATCGGTTAATGACTGTTTCCTGTGCGTGTTGGAAGAGCACCCGAGTTCAGCGTGGCTCGCAGCGCTGCTATTGTAAGCCCCGGCCGTGTTCGTCCCCATCACCGCACGCTATATATGGAGTAAAAGGTTAGAGTTCAGGGACTCGGACACTCGGCGGCGAGATCGTTAGTCATGATTAGAGGACAGAGCATGTGGTGCATTTTCAGGAACATAAAATGGACAAAATCCTTAATATGGGAACTTTGAATAAATAAGGTCTTACTTTTAATTTCACATAATCCATAATGAACAAAAATAACATGGAGGAACAATAATAATTATCGCGATCATGATATACCGCACAGGCTATTAGGCATTAAAACAAACTGGTGAAGACTTTTGGAATTTTTGATTGAACAGAAGAAATGTGTGCGTCCTTAAAGAGATCATTTGGAAAATCTAAAGACGGTGAGGTTGAGAAACAGCACCGAAGTCCTGGAAAACAACCCCATCATCAGTTATTCTTCAGTGATTGGATGAAATATGATCAAAAATTGCATGGCATTGAATTGAATTTTGCACTGGAGCAAAATTCCTGCTGTGCTCTTTAGCACTGAAGTCCTCAGTGATCTCGAGAGCAGCAGCAGCAGCAGCGTCTCTGATCCACAGTCAGTGAGGAGGAGAACCTGATCCTGATTTGGCCCCCAGTCTTCCCATGTAAGGCTCCTGCGAGACCACGACTTGGAATCAAATGATCGCCCTTCAGACACAGGGAGGGGTCACGAGCCCTGGCACCAGGAAAGGCCAAGAAACTGATTACAGAATAAACTTACATCAGAGACACGTGCTACGTAATAATCAAACAATCTTTTATATTTAGAAAATAAAATAAAAAATAAAATGCAACTCAGAACAAAATTAGAACATTTTAAAAACCCTTAAAATCACATCTCCCTAAAAAACTGAACAAAAAAACAGATTATAAAACTTTACATTTCACCCATAATCACTGTGTTTATTAACTGACTTCTGAAATCTATAAAAATGTTATACAAGTCAAATATACGGATAAAAAAGAAGAAGAAGAAGAAGAAGAAGAAGAAGAAGAGGAATTCTGGTCATCTTTACAGAGCTTTCTAAAGAGACATGATCGTGCCAGAAGTGTGAACAGGAACACGAGGTTTTCAAACATTACGTTTATTATAAAATAAAAAAAGAACATTGAAATGCAAGAGAGTCTGTGAAATATGTTTCTCTCCCCCAACTGCAAGTCTTTTCCAGAAAGGGAGAAATCATCATCCTCATCATCATCCTCATCATCATCATCCTCATCCTCATCATGTTGGAGTCAGTGGAAATCCGGAAATCCAGAAGCTCCTTTGGTTTGGAGACCGGTCCGTTTCTCATTTGCGAGAGGTTGGTGTGGCCGTGTCTGAAACTGAGAATGAAGACACATCAGCACTCGAGGTGTCGCTTTATATCACTTTCTAAACATCAGCACACCGGGAAGAACCGGAACAAACCGGAACCCAGAACTGGAACCTTCACTTACGGGGAAAAAGTTCACGTCCGCAGTGATTTGTGTGAAATGTGTGTGTGAAGAGGAGCAGGCAACGATGCAACGGAAACACTAACCATGTTTACTGCTAACAAGCTGCTGGTGTAGCGCAGGCCACGCCCCCGGGGGCAATTAATAGGCTGAAGAGCATTTTAATTGGATGAACACGAGACTAATACAGAGTCACAAAAAAATATTTAATCGGTTTCTCAGAAATGACAAAACTATCAAATTAAAATGAGAATACTATTTTGTATATTTTTTGGAGATATTCTCCGATCAGCGTCGTAACGCTGAGGGACAGAAACAGAAATACTCTTATCTTAAATTTCAGTACAGAAACCTAGAGAGGCGCAACTGTGCGGGCTGGAGAGAGAATTCCTGGTGAGAACGTCAGAAACTTTAAACACACTGTACAGAGAACCCTTAAGGAACTTTTCCTTCCACTGATCGTCTTCCTGAACCTGCCTCTAACTTCTGGTGGCGTTGCGTCCCGTCCTCAGGTCCAGGAGCTGCACGTCCCGGCTCTCTTCCTTCACTTCCAGATCTTTATTAACGCTCCATAAAACAGCACATTCACTTAAAACCTTCTCCTCACTTACACAAGCCCTCATCATCTCTTCTTCTTCTTCTCTACCATGTACTTCTCATTCCCAGTTCCTGCACAGCTGGCTTCTTCACTGTGCCTCCGTCTAAACTCGGTAGTTTTGGAGAACGTGTCTCTTTGAGAACGCCTCCTCGACTCTAGAACTCTATTCCCCTTATTTAAAAAAAACAACGCAGCTTTGTTCCCTCAGGTCTTCCACCGCCCTCGTAACCATAAACTCCGATCATTAACAATTATTTTGTAATAGTAATAATAATAATAATAATAATAATAGTAATAATAATAATCAGTAATAATCTGATGAGAGAATGCTGAGGTCGAAGTAAACGTGGAGTGAGGTGTGTATTGTACGTATGTGCCGAGGCAGCAGAGCCGTGGAGTTCTGATTGCAGTCATCTATAGCCATGCTGAATATAAATCAGTTCCAGGAGCCTTCAGGAGCTCAGCTTCAGCAATGTGCAGATATAAGGCTGATCTAAATTAAGCCCAACTCTGTTAAGTCACTGAGAAACCTAATCCCCGAGACGCTGTCGCAGTAAGACGGATCGAGCACAGTTGCAGCCAGGCAGCGAGAAACTGAGAGAGAAACGGTGGGGTGTTGGCGGGGGGGCGTACCTCGTTGGACCGGGGGGCGGCGGGTGTGTTTGATCAGGTCACTCTGTGCCAGTTCTTCCATTATCCACGAGAGGGAGTTAGAGCAGTACTCCAACTGGAGGAGAGACGGATTAGGAGAGATGTAAACGATCAGTGCTGGTGGTCATGTGACCATGAAGAACCTCAAAAATAAATAATCATGTAGACTTTACTGCTTTACAGATTTACAGCATACACACACACACACACACACACACACACACACACACACACACAGAATGGTATCACGGTACATCCTTAAGATATATGTACACTATATGTCCAAAAGTATGTGCACCCCTGTCCATCAGACCCATATGTGCTGCTTGTTGAACGTCTCGTTCCAGATTTATTCCCCCTGTGTTTGCTGTTATAATGCGCTCCACTCTCCCTCCTGCGAAGGTTTTCCACTAGATTTTGGGGCGTGGCCATGAGCATTAGTGAGGTTGAGGTCAGGTGCTGATGTTGATGTGAGGAGACTCCAGTTCATCCCAAAGGTGATGAGTCAGTGGGGTTGAGGTCAGGGGTCTGTGCAGGACGCTCGAGATCTTCCAGCCTTCACACACCACGTCTTCGTGGAGCTCTCACTTCCTGTGCACGGTGTCTCTCGCTGGAACGGTGTTCGGACCTCTTAATTCCAGTGGAGGGAAAGTGTATATAACTCTACAGCGTACAGAAACCTTCTATACAACTGTGTGCTTCAGACTTCTGGAGAAGAACCACATATGGGTGTGATGGTCAGGGGTGCACATACTTTTGCCCGTATAGTGTATATAGTAATGAATTAATAAATGGATTTTGTGTGTTTATTATATACCTGCTGGAATACCGTATGAATACAGAAACAACACATTTCAGATGAACTTCCAGCGGACGC
>NC_030417.2:39777002-39782002 GCF_001660625.3 Ictalurus punctatus
CAGAGAGAGAGACAGACAGACAGGCAGGCAGAGACAGACAGACAGGCAGGCAGAGGCAGACAGACAGGCAGAGACAGACAGACAGGCAGAGAGACAGACAAAGACAGACAGGGACAGACAGAGACAAACAGACAGAGGCAGACAGACAGGCAGAGACAGACAGACAGAGAGACAGACAAAGACAGACAGGGACAGACAGAGACAAACAGGCAGAGACAGACAGACAGGCAGAGAGACAGACAAAGACAGACAGGGACAGACAGAGACAAACAGACAGAGGCAGACAGACAGGCAGAGACAGACAGACAGGCAGAGACAGACAGACAGGCAGGCAGAGACAGACAGACAGGCAGGCAGAGACAGACAGACAGACAGGCAGAGACAGACAGACAGACAGACAGACAGGCAGAGACAGACAGACAGGCAGAGACAGACAGACAGGCAGGCAGAGACAGACAGACAGGCAGGCAGAGACAGACAGACAGGCAGACAGACAGACAGGCAGAGACAGACAGGCAGACAGACAGGCTTTGATTATAAAATCCCTGAGTGATTTATTCATTTAGAATCTGAAAGACAGAAAGATCTTTTCTCTCTCGCCTGGTCCACCAGCTTCTCCAGCGTTTTCTCCGAGGGGAAATATCTCTTGATGATCTCTCGCACTCGGTCTCTGAGCTCGGGGTTGGAGCCATCTTTACCCTCCTCGTCCACAGGGGACGCCGATCGGCTCAGGTCATTCAGCAGCTCCGTGATCATGTCCGCCGCAGGACCCGAACCGTTCAACACCAGCCAGGGCGTGGCCTTCTTCAGAGACATGTCCATCCTCTGAGGACACACAAACTTCTCTTAGCCACTTAGCATGAGGACTCGTACAGACGAGTTCAGAGAGAGAGCGAGAGAGAGTGTGTGCGCGCGAGAGAGAGAGACAGATACAAAGAAACAGACAGAGATACAGATTCAGAGAGACTGCCACACAGAGGCAGAGACAGACACGGAGAGAGACAGACAGACAGAAGCAGAGACAAGCAGACAGAGACAGACATACAGATAGGTAGATGGAGAAAGACAGACCGAGAGAGAGAGACAGATGGACATGCACAGAGACAAACAGGCAGTCAAATAGACAGACAGACAGACAGACAGACAGACAGACAGACAGACAGACAGACACCTCCAAAACAGTGAGGGAAGGAGTTTGTTTTTAACACTAAATATTTGAATAATAAACACCGAAACACGTTTCTGCAGCCGAGTCCCAAAGACATCAATTACACTTTCAAACCCGCCGTAATGGGCCGTACCATTCCTCAGACTCCGCCCACTCCTTACATATTTCACTATTAACGTTTCAGTTGATACAGATCACACGCAGAACACAGATCACCTTTGATATTTTCCCCCACAGATGGAAGTCTGCAGTTTCAGTGGATTTACACGAACGAGTCTGTAGTCTGGTTTAATAACCTACAGAACGACGTCATCATCATCATCAGTTTTCTTCCCCACTGTTTACAGTCACACGTCTACTTTAAAGCAGGGACGAGCAGAAACCAGTAATCACGCTTAACACACCTTCAGCACAGACGCATCCCCAGAGATCAGCATGCACAACACGGGGATCTCGATATTCCCGCTGCCTGAGGAGGAGGAAGAAGAACACAGAATATTATTCACTGTATCACACTCACACGTTCAGTGCGGCATGCTACCCCGGAGGAAATACTCTTCCATGACACGCAAAACGCCAACACTGAGCACGTGTGGGAGGAAACGCTGCTTTAAATAAATGAATGAAGTCGTGCTCTGTGAACGTTAAAGACAGATAAAGTCGGATTTTTCTGAAGTTAATGGACAAACCCGTCAGCAGCCTACAGCTCATTAAAACCGTGCTTTATTAATCCTTCAAAGTGATGACACTAAAAAGCAAGGACTTATTTATACCTGCACGCCTTTGGCAGGTTATAGAGTAAATAGAGTGTGAAGAGAGACAAATGATCGTTTATTCTACAAAAACATTCCACAATGGCCTGGACAGGTTTGTTAGAACCCCTAGAAACGATGAGAAATAACTGGATTATAACGATATTTCACACACGTCTTCAGTCTGGTAATCAGTCATTCAGCCTGTTTAAACCGCAGTGACTGCTGATCGGTCTCATCGTGTGCATCAGACCGAACACGGATCAGACAAAGCACAGGAGAGAGTAGTCTGAGGAGATCAGGAAGAACATGACAGACAAGCATGTTAAAGGTAATGACTATAACCCCATCTCCAAGCAGCTTGATGCTCCTGATGCTCCTGATGCTCCTGATGTTCCTGATGTTCCTGATGTTCCTGATGCTCCTGATGCTCCTGATGTTCCTGATGTTCCTGATGCTCCTGATGTTCCTGATGTTCCTGATGCTCCTGATGCTCCTGATGTTCCTGATGTTCCTGATGTTCTTGATGCTCCTGATGCTCCTGATGTTCCTGATGCTCCTGATGCTCCTGATGTTCCTGATGTTCCTGATGTTCCTGATGCTCCAGCTTCAGGTTCTTCTTTTTTTCGTGGAAGGGTACTGACAAATTCGTCCAAGACTGTAAATCGTGATCAGATCTTTTTTAACTTCTTCTTCCAGTGCCATCAGGTCTGTCGGTGACTGCGTTTACACGGACAGCAGTAATGTAATTATTGGCCTTACTCTGAGTAAGATAATATTGTGATTAAGGTGTTTACATGAGTCGCTTTTAGAATACTCCTGTCATGTTCCCGTTTTACACGTTATAGAACATAATTAGATGAACAGCCCGCGTCATTACGTCACCGCGCCGCGTCGTCCGACGTCCCTCCAGAATTTCACGCATCAACATACAGTTCGGATTCGTTATGGGACCGTGTACAGTTCTGGGTGTTTTTATTTATTTATTTTTTTACGAACGCTTTAAGTGCAGTTAATTATTTGTCATGCTGTACGTGTTAATAGACGACTGCTTGAAGCCGTGGGCTGCGTCTCTAACCGCGTACTTACCGTCTATATAGTAGCCGCGATACATGTATTTTTCCCCACTACAGGCCTATAGTAGGGAAGTGTGCGGTTTGGGACGCGGCCGAACTCTCGTTCGCCGTAAAACATAAATCTGCCGTGTGTGATCGTGTCCTGTCGCAAAATGCGGTGAAAACTCTCACACGACGTTCATAATGTGATTCAGGTGTTTACATGTCTGTAATACACGTCCATAATGCGACTAAAAGAGCAGTACTCCACCTGTCTTAATTAGATTATTGCTTACTTCGATTATGACCTTAATCAGACTAAGGTCAGTAAAAATGGCTGTTTACGTGGTAGTTTCTTAATCAGAGTATGGTCTTATGCGGATTAAGAGTGGATTAATGTTGTCCATGTAAACGCAGCCAGTAAAACGTCTCACACATTCCTCACACTTCCGTTTATAAACAGGAGACCAGACGGATGAGGACCACTGCGCATGGTGACCTCCGGAGGTCCCGCCCTTCCTCTACATCGTTTTTCCTTTTGCTCATGTTTACGTTATATTTTTAATGAGAGAATTAAAGGAAGTGAGCGGTTTGCTGTGTCAGTCTGAGCAGGATGTACTGATTACACGGAGATAAGGGAAAGAAAGGACTTTAATATCGGGTCTTTGGTTCTCAGCTCGGTTCCTGGAACCCTGTACTTTTATGGGGGGAAATGGTTCAAGGGTTCTTTAAGAGTTCAGTGAATAATTAAAACTCTGTGTGTGTGAGTGTGTGTGTGTGTGTGTGTGTGTGTGTGTGTGTGTGTGTGTGAGTGTGAGTGTGTGTGAGAGAGGTCTGTACATCATTTTGAACAGATGATTTGATATGAACAGGTGGAATTATTGACTCAAACTCTGCACTTGTTTAAGATTAGATTTGAGTAAAACGTTAAAGAAGCGGGAGTTACCGTAATCATGAGGTTATGAAAACTGTGTGGAGAAAGAAAAAAAGAAGTGATCTGTGAGATGTAGCCTTGGTCAGGATTTAATAAGTCCAACAATGATGTCAGATCACATGGTGTGAGAGGAAACGCTGTGGTGGACACGATCCTGGAATAAATCTGCGTAAGAGGAAAAAACAAACCCTGTATTCCAAAAATAATCAGGTCGAGAGGAAGAAAAACCCGGGGATTGTTCTGCTGTTTCGGTCAGAAACACGGACTCCATCCTCGCGCCGTCATGTTCACACCTCGGGTTAACGGGGTAAAGCTGACTGAAAGAGGACGCTGATATTCGGGAACACCGTGACCATGAAGGCGTGAACTCGGTCTGGAACAATGTTTAGGTAGGTGGTACGTGTCAAAGAAACATCCACGTAAAACCCAAGCAGAACACCGCCCAGAGCATCTCGCTGCCTCCACCAGCTCGCCTTCTTCCCATAGTGCATCCTGGTGCCGTCTCTTCCACAGGTAACACACACACACACACACACACACACACTCAGCTCGTTTCTCTCACCCCAGATCCCAGTGCGCTGATGGGAGATGAATTTCTCCAGGTTGGTGATGAAGCTCGTCTCTCCACCTCGCCGGCCGGCGCTCCCATCATCCACCAGGAGGAAGGCCTGATAGTTACTGTCCAGGAAACACGAGTCCTGGGACGTATTCTGAACGTAATATCTGGCTGGGAAGCTGCCCTGAGAGACGAACCAGCGGGATACGGGTCAGTTAGTGTGTTAGAGAGGCGTGTACACGTGTGTATTTAAGCCTTTATAAATGACTCATGAGTCAATATGACTCGTCCCGCTCCGGCTCTTATGAATGGATGCAACAGTTCACACACATTACAGCGCATTTCAGTGGAATGAGTAACTATTTGTGGGCAACAGACGACTGAGTGATCCTCAGGTCTGTTCAAACATTTCTGCACCTCCGCCTTGACGAGCTGCTGGCGGTTTTCCACCAGTCCCCAGGGGGTCACGCCCAGAGCGACCAGTTTGGATTGGGACGCAGCTGCAGCTCCGTGATCCCTCACCGCCTCGCCGACA
>NC_030417.2:39787002-39872002 GCF_001660625.3 Ictalurus punctatus
AATGTAACAATAAAGGGATAAAAGTATGATGTGTATTAATTGATAACACATGTATTAGGAGGTAAACTGCTGTGGCGCGAGAGGAATAAAAGACTTCGGCGTGATGTCAGAGGAAAATGATGGACCGGATTCAGGAGCATGCTGCGCGCGACGGCAGGTGAATCGGATTCCCCCCCGGCGCTCTCGGGCTGTTCCTCTTCGCTGGTAACGGTGCGTGTCGTACGGATGTTCACGCTACACAACTCTCCACCGACAAAATCAAACAAGCTTGAAAATATCAGAGCTTAAGCCATTGTTCTGCCCATGGAACACTAATCCCTGCATGTTATGTTGCCTAGCAACCAAAGCTTACGGTCAACAGACTATACTGTGTGGCAGAAGTATTGTTAGTGAATATTATTCATAATAAATGAAATGGTTTTATTATATTGCTTTTGTCACTGTTTTATGAACGCAGTAACGCACTCGAGGGTGTAAGAGGGGTTTACTCTGCTTCTGCTGATGCAAAACAACGCCCCATCACTACAACACCTACACCCTCGAGAGGATTAGCGCTTTAATCAGAGCAGTGAAACTTTCCACATATTCCAGCTTGTTAGGAAGCTGGAGTCGGAGCGCAGGTGAACCTGGAGCAGGGCGGGAGGGTTAAGGGCCGTGCTCAGGGACCCGACACTGGCGGCTTGGCTGTGCTGGGTGCGAAAGCCCCGGACCTTCTGATCAGTAACCCAGAGCCTTAACCGTTCAGCCAGCAGATTTACTGCAGAGTTAATGTTCACCCCCCGGAGATCCAGCACCAAAAATGTCCAGAAGGTTTTTTCATTTCCTGTTCCAGCCTTAAACCCTACACCTGTACACCCCGAGCCAACGCAAAAAACAGTTCATGTTTAAGCCGTGTGCTGATCGAGGATCAGTTATTATACGAAATAAACTTCATACTGAGCTCATAAAATCAAACCAGAATGGGAAATACACGAAGTGGCCAGTGGAATGTGCGCTCCTGACCATCACACCCACGTGTGGTTCCTCCCCAAACACACAATTATACAGAGCGTCTCTGTATGCTGTCGCTTTACAATTTCTCCAACAACTAAGAGGAACCCAAACACTGTTCCAGCATGACGATGCTCCTGTGCACAAAGCGAGCTCCAGGAAGACGCGGTGTGAAGGTGGAAGATCTCGAGCGTGCTGCACAGAGCCCTGACCTCAACCCCACTGACTCAGCACCTTTGGGATGAACTGGAACTGGAGTCTCCTCACATCATCAGCACCTGACCTCAACCCCACTAACGCTCCTGTAGCTGAACGAACACGAATCCCCACAGCCACGCCCCCAAATCCCCACAGCCACGCCCCCAAATCCCCACAGTGTGTGTATATACTGCATGTGTTTATGTATTTAAGTATATACAGTAAGTATACAAGATCAGTGTAGAGGAATGTAAGCGTGTGTGAACACGGCCCCCGATCACCTCGACACGCCAGGGTCTTCGCTTTAAAGGAGGAAATGATGCGTGCGTGTAGCGTCTTCACTCCCATGTCACAGACTCCACTTGCGTCGAGTCGTAAACACACACACTCAAGAACTCTTTAAAAACCAACCGTTTACACCCGCGACATTCTTTAACGTCACCTAATACCAGCACTGCAACAGTGTTCCTGATCACTGCAGGATCCCAGCAGAACTTTTTAGGAGGCAAAGAACCTGTAATCGTTCCAGGGAGAACTTTTTCCCCCCATAAGAGTCTACACAGTTCTCGACACCTGTTCACTCATTCCATGATTAAGGATTATTAGCTTCCTAAAAGGTTCTCACGTGGAATTTTACCTGATAAGAAAACACTGTTGTTGGGTTCTACACAATACCTTCGCAGAGGAACCACCACAGAACCTTTCAGAGTTCTATCTTCGATAAAAGTGCCCACGTGTATTGGATTTCTATCTTTAAATAAGCGAGTATTTGTGAGATATATATGTAAATAAGCTAAATGTTTACAGGGATTAAACGAGGGTGTGATTTCATGCTTTGTACACGAGGAACCTCGTCGCTCCGGGGCAAAACTAAAGTCAAACATCTGACGTCTCTGCTGAACCTGATTTTCCCCAAACAAACGTAAACGTTATTAATGCATCACTTTTAAGCACAAAATAATGATCTGACAGACCGTGCATTTTATAGTAAGCGCGTCTTTATCACCACTCTAACCTCATAAACATTACTCCACGCGCTCAGGATGTCATTATTACCAGAGGGGCGTGGCCTAGTGTGGTCTCTTTGAGGTTCCTTAATCAATTCACACACCGTTAGCTTCATACAATAGCTGGTAGACAATATGTCTGGCTTGTGGGAAACGTTTGAGCTGAGTGAGGGCGATGACAATGGATTATTTTAATCGAGAATTTGTGAGCGTCCTTTCACGCAGATCAGCTCCTGACCTGTGCCTGCGTCACTATTTTAGCTTTGTTAGGTAAATCAGGCGATTTATCTCTGTGCGCTGGGTCGTGTAATTAACATCTCATCCTGGTGCAGCTTAGCGTCATTTTAACCTTAAACATGATTGTACACGTCTCTGTACACCAACTCCCCCATCACATTTATTCAGGGTTATTTATACAGCACTTTTAACAACACTGTCAAACAGCAGCTTCACAGACACTAGAGTTATACACAGATGAAAGAAATATTTAAAAAGGTCATAAAATATTCCGATGTAATATTCCGATTATACCTCACAAAATATTTCATATAATATTTGATATTTCTTTCAGCTATTTGCCAACAAACAACCCTTATGTACATAATTAATATTCATTTAAATAATGAGCGAAACACTTTCCCCTTCAGAAAAGTGCATCTCTCTCTCTACCTCTCTACCTATCCATCTCTCTCTCTCCAACTACCTCTCTCTCTATCTCTCTATGGGAAACCTGTATGCGGTATTTTTTTAAACATTTATTATATTTTCTTTTGGTCTGCATGTAGCCACAGTTTCCTCTTAAAATCGGAGATGTGTGTGGAAATTTGTAATTTCTCACGTTCATTAACGCACATGTGAGAAGTGAATACGAGTCTCAGACACACACACGGTCTCAGACACACACACGGTCTCAGACACACACACGGTCTCAGACACACACACGGTCTCAGACACACACACACGGTCTCAGACACACACACACGGTCTCAGACACACACACACGGTCTCAGACACACACACGGTCTCAGACACACACACGGTCTCAGACACACACATGGTCTCAGACACACACACACGGTCTCAGACACACACACGGTCTCAGACACACACACGGTCTCAGACACACACACGGTCTCAGACACACACACGGTCTCAGACACACACACACTCTCAGACACACACACGGTCTCAGACACACACACGGTCTCAGACACACACACGGTCTCAGACACACACACGGTCTCAGACACACACACGGTCTCAGACACACACACACTCTTAGACACACACACACTCTCAGACACACAGTCTCAGAAATGAAAAGGTACCAAACTGTACTTGTGTACTGTACTCGCTGGTGTGGTATCGTCATGGAGACATGTTCTGTACCTGTAGTGTGTATCTTTTACCTGCCAGGGGCATGTGGTGGTGATACTGATTCCACACCCAAACAAAATTGCCAAGCTTTAAAATGATCATTTTTGTATATATTTTTGGAAGCACTTCACTCGGAAAAAATACATCACTAAAAACATGACCTACACAACGCAGCGGGTTTTATTTATTCAGTTCAACTTTTCCACTTGCATACCAAATACTATATAATAAACATCATAAAGTATCAATATAACAAAAGCAATACTAATGTGTGTGTGTGTGTGTATATAAAAATAAACATCTTTTCCATTTGTTACAGGATCGGAATGAACTCGTTGTTTTGTTTTACTCAGATATCCAAAGCACTGTTTTTGGCCGGTTTAACTCGTCCTGAAATCATTCAGAAAGGTATAAACACACATCTTAAAAAGGTACAACAGATGTCCCCTTAATGGTACGACCCAAGCAACAAGAAAAAGTACCGTTCAGTAACTTTATTTCTGAGAGTGTGTAGATGGAGTACAACTAATGTTTCCTGTAGACAGAATACTGATCTGATTCTTCTGCTTAATATTTCTCTCATCTGTCTCTCCACAGTAACATCCCAAATCTACAGGATGTCCACACTGAGTGTGTAACGGAAAACACATATACAATATTTATATTATATATATATATATATATATATATATATATATATATATATATATATATATATAAGCACAAGTATGTATCATTATCTCATATCATTGCTATGCTGATGACACCCAGCTCTATTTGTCCTTCCAGCCTGACGATCCTTCTGTCTCTGCACGTATCTCTGCTTGCCTGTCGGACATCTCGGTCTGGATGAAGGAAAACCACCTTAAGCTCAACCTGGCAAAATCTGAGCTTCTCATCATCCCAGCCTGTCCCTCAATCACCCACAACCTCACTATACAGCTCGGCTCAACCACACTCGAACCAACCAGGACGGCCAGGAACCTCGGGGTGACTCTTGATGACGGCTTTACAGACCACATCTCAACAACTGCACGGTCCTGTAGGTTCATCCTGTACAACATCAAGAAAATCAGACCCTACCTCACCAAACAGGCTACACAGATACTGGTCCAGGCTCTTGTTATCTCAAACTGATCTACTGCAACTCACTACTCTCGGGCCTCCGGGCAGCTCCATCAAACCCCTTCAGATGATTCAGAATGCAGCAGCGCGCCTCGTCTTCAACCAGCCCAAGAGAACCCACATCACACCCCTCTTCATCTCCTCCACTGGCTTCCTGTAGACGCCCGCATCAAATTCAGGGCCTTGATGCTCACCTACAAGACCTTGTCTGGAACAACGCCCCCTACCTCAACTCTCTCCTGAAGGCTTACGTTCCCTCACGCAATCTGCGATCGATTAGCGACCGACGTTTAGTAGTGCCTACTCAGCGTGACTCAAGATCCCTCTCAAGAACATTCACTCTAACTGTTCCTCAGTGGTGGAATGAACTTCCAACATCAGTCCGGACCACAGAATCTCTCACCACCTTCAAAAAACCGCTAAAGACCCGCCTCTTCAATGAACACCTAACCAACCCATAAAACCAACCCCTTATAAAAAAAATTTTTAAAAACATATTCTGGCACTTACACCTCTACTCTGTGCACATTTCTAGAACTCAAGTGAAAGATTGTGTACAGTAGCACTACTTGATATATCGCTTTGCTTGTGTTTCCTCATTTGTAAGTTGCTTTGGATAAAAGCTTCTGCTAAATTAATAAATGTAAATGTATATAGTGTACCTATAGAGTACAGTATAGAGTGGTATATAATGTTGTATAGTGTATAGTGTACCTTTACAGTACAGTACAGTGTAGCATATAGAGTAAAGTGTACCTATAGAGTACAGTATATAATGTAGTATAGTGTATAGTGTACCTATAGAGTACAGTATATAATGTAGTATAGTGTATAGTGTACCTATAGAGTACAGTATATAATGTAGTATAGTGTATAGTGTAGAGTATATAATGTAGTATAGTGTATAGTGTACCTATAGAGTACAGTATATAATGTAGTATAGTGTATAGTGTAGAGTATATAATGTAGTATAGTGTATAGTGTAGTATATAATGTAGTATAGTGTATAATGTAGTATAGTGTATAGTTTAGTATATAATGTAGTACAGTGTATAGTGTAGAGTATATAATGTAGTATAGTGTATAGTGTAGTATATAATGTAGTATAGTGTAGAGTATATAATGTAGTACAGTGTATAGTGTAGAGTATATAATGTTGTATAGTGTATAGTATATAATGTAGTACAGTGTATAGTGTAGAGTATATAATGTAGTATAGTGTATAGTATATAATGTAGTACAGTGTATAGTGTAGAGTATATAATGTAGTACAGTGTATAGTGTAGAGTATATAATGTAGTATAGTGTATAGTATATAATGTAGTATAGTGTATAGTGTATAGTATATAATGTAGTACAGTGTATAGTGTAGAGTATATAATGTAGTATAGTGTATAGTGTATAGTATATAATGTAGTATAATGTATAGTGTAGAGTATATAATGTAGTATCTTGTATAGTGTAGAGTATATAATGTAGTATAGTGTATAGTGTAGAGTATATAATGTAGTATAATGTATAGTGTAGAGTATATAATGTAGTATCATGTATAGTGTAGAGTATATAATGTAGTACAGTGTATAGTGTAGAGTATATAATGTAGTATAATGTATAGTGTAGAGTATATAATGTAGTATCATGTATAGTGTAGAGTATATAATGTAGTATAGTGTATAGTATATAATGTAGTACAGTGTATAGTGTAGAGTATATAATGTAGTATAGTGTATAGTATATAATGTAGTACAGTGTATAGTATATAATGTAGTACAGTGTATAGTGTAGAGTATATAATGTAGTATAGTGTATAGTATATAATGTAGTACAGTGTATAGTGTAGAGTATATAATGTAGTATAGTGTATAGTATATAATGTAGTACAGTGTATAGTGTATAGTATATAATGTAGTATAGTGTATAGTATATAATGTAGTACAGTGTATAGTGTAGAGTATATAATGTTGTATAGTGTATAGTATATAATGTAGTACAGTGTATAGTGTAGAGTATATAATGTAGTATAGTGTATAGTATATAATGTAGTACAGTGTATAGTGTAGAGTATATAATGTAGTACAGTGTATAGTGTAGAGTATATAATGTTGTATAGTGTATAGTATATAATGTAGTACAGTGTATAGTGTAGAGTATATAATGTAGTATAGTGTATAGTGTAGAGTATATAATGTAGTACAGTGTATAGTGTAGAGTATATAATGTAGTATAGTGTATAGTATATAATGTATAGTGTATAGTGTATAGTATATAATGTAGTACAGTGTATAGTGTAGAGTATATAATGTAGTATAGTGTATAGTGTATAGTATATAATGTAGTATAATGTATAGTGTAGAGTATATAATGTAGTATCATGTATAGTGTAGAGTATATAATGTAGTATAGTGTATAGTATATAATGTAGTATAGTGTATAGTGTAGAGTATATAATGTAGTATAGTGTAGAGTATATAATGTAGTATAGTGTAGAGTATATAATGTAGTATAGTGTATAGTATATAATGTAGTACAGTGTATAGTGTAGAGTATATAATGTAGTATCATGTATAGTGTAGAGTATATAATGTAGTATAGTGTATAGTATATAATGTAGTATAGTGTATAGTGTATAGTATATAATGTAGTATAGTGTAGTATAGTGTATAGTGTAGAGTATATAATGTAGTATAGTGTAGAGTATATAATGTAGTATAGTGTATAGTGTATAGTATATAATGTAGTACAGTGTATAGTGTAGAGTATATAATGTAGTATAATGTATAGTGTAGAGTATATAATGTAGTATCATGTATAGTGTAGAGTATATAATGTAGTATAGTGTATAGTATATAATGTAGTATAGTGTATAGTGTATAGTATATAATGTAGTATAGTGTAGTATAGTGTATAGTGTAGAGTATATAATGTAGTATAGTGTATAGTGTATAGTATATAATGTAGTACAGTGTATAGTGTAGAGTATATAATGTAGTATAATGTATAGTGTAGAGTATATAATGTAGTACAGTGTATAGTGTAGAGTATATAATGTAGTATAGTGTATAGTATATAATGTAGTATAGTGTATAGTGTATAGTATATAATGTAGTATAGTGTAGTATAGTGTATAGTGTAGAGTATATAATGTAGTATAGTGTAGAGTATATAATGTAGTATAGTGTATAGTGTATAGTATATAATGTAGTACAGTGTATAGTGTAGAGTATATAATGTAGTATAGTGTAGAGTATATAATGTAGTATAATGTATAGTGTAGAGTATATAATGTAGTATAGTGTAGAGTATATAATGTAGTACAGTGTATAGTGTATAGTATATAATGTAGTATAGTGTAGAGTATATAATGTAGTATAATGTATAGTGTAGAGTATAGGACAGATTCTGATTGCACGCGCACTCCCTTTGTCAGAAAAAAGAAAAACCAAATCAGCGGCTAGCTGTAGTAAATCCAGACCAACCTGATCTCTCTCTGCTGTTCTGGACCCGTCCCTAAGCACCTCGTTCTCCTTGCCCGCCGGATTCATGTCTCCTTCCTCGTGCTCGCTTCTCCTCCGGTTCCTGCGCGCGCTTTAATAAAAAGTCGCGGTGCTCTGAGGAGATGATCTTCGAGAAGCCATAGATAACTTCTCTCTCTCCGTTTCTAAATCTTTCTCCCTCCACCCTTACGTTAGAAGCTACATGCACGAGCGCATAACCCCACCCGCGCCGCTGCCGCTCGCGCGCGCGCTCACTTTTCCAACGCAATTCCGTCGCAAAAACTTCCGCCATTTCCCGGCGGGACAGGTGAGCTCGGCCACGCCCACTACAGAAGAGTCTAGCAAACCGTGCAGAAGTTGCTGGAAATGTGATGGAAGTTTACCGGAATTTCTGTTTCAGACCTAAAGGTTTTATTCGGCCTTGTCTGATCTCAGTACAGCGAGTGTGATCAGACTTCTCACGTTACTGTCACATCTGCTGTTTTTATTATAATACAAAAAACTGCCAGTGTTTTTAGTATAATACAAAAAACCGCGCCACGACCGCGCCACGACCGCGTCACGACCGCGCCACGACCCCGAGACTATCAGACTGCAAACTCGATTCGGACAAATAAATAGGAACAAAAATGGCTACTGTTTTGTTCACGCTCTCGAGTTAATTTGAATTCAAATGCTTTTTACATAATAGAATTGTTTTTTAATTAATGTTGAGTGGGGAACTTGTAAATAATTTAGAAAAAGGGCAGGGGCTCGAGCCCCCAGAGCCCCCAGAGCCCCCTCTTCTGCACGGCCCTGTTCGGGGGATCAGGCCCCGTAACTCACCCTGCTTTTAACATGCTTGGTGTGTATATACACATCATCTAAAAACATTTCACAGTTCTAAAACCAAAAGGAATAAAACACTGAGGGACATGCTGTTACAGGAAAGTAATCAACGCCAGGGTGTTGTGATGAAGACAAAAAAAAACAGACCACGTCCACCTATAGAAAGAAACTGTCTTTGTCCTTGTTCCTGTCTTTGCCAAGACACTAAAAGATGTTGCCCTGAACCGGATCCCAAACACCACCCCCAGGAGAAACAGATCCAGGCAACACACGCCTGACTGATGGAGAACCATCTGAGACCTACAGAAAGACCCCAGTCAAAACAACAGCGCTCCCTACCATCTAGAAATCCTCTTCCATCCAAGTCTGCTATCACAACTTCACATCAACCCCAGAGCACAGCCTCTCCTGCCTACACCTTGCACCCAGCACATGCAGCAGAACCCTGGCAGCTTCAGCTACGTCCAGACGGTGAGCTGGATCCCCACACCAGCACCTGCACAAGCCCCAATAGCTGAGCTGAGAGACATCCATCAGATGATCAACCTGATCTGCTCACACCTAATGTCCTAGGACAAAACCTGCTACCAAAACTGAAACCCCATGGACCACAAAGCATTTATCATATCATGTTGGAATATTCAAGGACTGAGATCGTCTACCTTTGGACTCAAGAGCTAAAACTCAGACATCATCATCCTGCAGGAGACATGGAGCAGCGGGGATGGACCCACTGGTTGTCCTACAGGTTACAGAGAACTCATCATCCCGTCCATTAAACTGCCTGGAGCGACACAGGGAGGAGACTCAGGGGGCATGCTAATCTGGTACGAGTCAGATATTGCCCGCTCCATCAAAATAGTTCAAACAAACCAATTTTATATACGGCTAGCAATTAATAGAGCAGTCATGTCAACAGAGAAGAACATCTTTCTGTGTGCCGCATACATCCCACCAGCAGAATCTCCCCACTTTAGTTTCTCCATATTAGAAGAAGACATCAATCACTTCCAGTCACAAGGCAGTGAACTGATCTGTGGAGACGTAAACGGCAGAACAGGTGAAGAACCCGACACAGTCAACCGTCAGGGAGACAAACACCTGCCTGGACAGGATACAACAACATCAGCAACATACAGCAACATCAACCAAAATAGAATGAAAACATCTTCTCATGATGTGTTGACTTCAAAAAAGCTTTTGACTCAATTTGGCGTGAGGGATTTTTACTCTAGCTGATTCAGTGCGGCGTTGGAGGAAAACATATGACATCATCAAATCTCTCTTCCTCCCTCAGAGTCGTGGAGCGAGGCAGGGCTGTAGCTTGAGTCCCAGAGTATTCAATATATACATCAACGGCCTAGCGATGGCTCTGGAACAGTCTGCAGCACCCAGTCTTACTCTACTACACACTGCAGTCCAATGCCTGCTGTTCACAGAGGATCTGGTGCTGCCGTTACCCACAAAAGAAGCTCTGGATGGAGCTCTCATCAACTGGAGGCTACGTTCTGCTTCTGACGACGACCCCAAGCAGTGCAGCCTGGAGATTACTGAGGATGGCGCCTCAATTCCACACGGACGTTCTCGCTGTGGTTGCTGGGACTACGGTTGCTGCGATGGCTTTAGCACTGCAATTACCACATGCAGTTTTACACTCGGGTCTCCTTTAGTGAACAGTGGACTAGTTCAACACACAGACTTCATATTAAACCATAATGAACTTTCCTTTACTCTCACACTATCCGTCGTTACCCAGAGGAGGACGGGTTCCCTTCTGAGTCCGGTTCCTCTCGAGGTTTCTTCCTCGTATCATCTCAGGGAGTTTTTCCTCACCACCGTCACCACCGTCTCGCTCAATAGGGATAAACTCACACGCTTAACATCTCCATCCTGTGTTCATATGTTTCTGTAACGCTGCTCTGAGACGATGTCACTGTTAAAAGCGCTGTACAAATGAAAGTGAACTGAATGGAATGGAAGCGCTACAGCAGCAGCTAGACCTCCTGCACACAATCTGTCAGTCATGGGCTCTGGCAGTTACCCCAAAAAAGGCTAAAATAATGATATTCTGAAAAAAGACCAACATCATCATTTCAAATTAGACAACATGCCCCTTGAGCACACTCAGAACTACACACACCTCATTCAGTATGCTCCCAGCGCACTCTAAATGAAGTGGAAACAGAACTTCACATTTAATAGCATTCCCCAATTCTACACACATCGGGGAAACATTTCCCCTCTTCACAATCCACGAAAAAGACTTCAGTCTGAAGCGGAAAGAGAACGAACTCCCACAGCTGTGAGGAGAAACCTCGGCAAGCTCAGACCTGGCCGCCAGGTGAGTGAAGTCCTGTCACAACAAAAGAGTAACCAGTGGAACAGGACCACGAACCGTACAGTAACACCAACACTGTACACATCTACACAACACTCCCACAGATCAGTGTGTGTTTCCTGCTTCTTTTACTGCTGTTATTTTATCAAACTTTATTTATTTTGTGTAAATGTGTGTAAATGTGTGTAAATGTGTGTCTGTAATTTAATGTCACCAATGCTTTGCCAATGTAAAGCCTTTTTACCCTGATAATAAAGCCACCTGAATCTTGAGAGAGAGAGAGAAAGCATGTGTCTGTGTGTGTGAGAGAGAGTGAGAGTGTGTGTGTGTGTGAGAGAGAGAGTGTGTGTGTGTGTGTGAGAGAGAGAGAGAGATTCAATGTGATGCTCACTTTACCATTTCATGACTCTTTGGCGAACTCTGCCAGATGTTGAGCAGAATCAGCGGACTGCTGGATTTCATGTTGTGGGACTCGGAGCAGCTCCAGTAGATCAGGAACGTCTCACTGCTGAATCGGAAAGTGAAGCTCCTTGTTATTTAACTCGTTAGTTAATTACAAGCTTCCGTGAGTTCACATGGGTGGAACAGACGAGAGAAAAAACTGCAGAATCTTCTGTTTACACCGGTCTGTTCCCCAACGTTCCAACACCAGAGAACCTCATACTCATGTCTTTATTTCTTTCTGTCCTGATGAGTACTACACTTCCTGTCTGCTCATTACTGTAGTTTTAATCTCACACACACACACACACACACACACACACACACACACACAGTGTCTCATACACACTTCTATATTTTAATTTTCCTCTTACGTTTACATTCTTGAGTATCGACCTGTAGTATTACTGTTTTTAGGTCATTTTAATGCTTCAGGAACCCGTTCAGGTGAAACATCACAGGAAAGACAATGCTTTAGGCCCTGAACGATTCTCACGCGCAGGTGCAGCCCTCGCGGTTTTGTCTGAGCTTTGTTCAAGCTGTTGTGGGTGTTTTGTTTGACTCAGACCCGTAGGACCAGTCCGGCTCGTTTCAGGAGCGTTGTGCTCACTACATTCAGGAAGAAAACAAACAAAAGCTTCTCCAACATCCTGGTGCTCGAGATCATATTCAGAAAACTGTACAGTTGCTGTACAAACAGAATAAATCAGGATCATTTGATGCAGCAGAATAAATCAGGATTATTTGATGCAGCAGAATAAATCAGGATTATTTGATGCAGCAGAATAAATCAGGATCATTTGATGCAGCAGAATAAATCAGGATTATTTGATGCAGCAGAATAAATCAGGATTATTTGATGCAGCAGAATAAATCAGGATTATTTGATGCAGCAGAATAAATCAGGATTATTTGATGCAGCAGAATAAATCAGGATTATTTGATGCAGCAGAATAAATCAGGATTATATGATGCAGCAGAATAAATCAGGATTATATGACGCAGTGGAATAAATCAGGATTATTTGATGCAGCAGAATAAATCAGGATTATATGACGCAGTGGAATAAATCAGGATTATTTGATGCAGCAGAATAAATCAGGATTATATGACACAGCGGAATAAATCAGGATTATATGACACAGCGGAATAAATCAGGATTATATGACGCAGCAGAATAAATCAGGATTATTTGATGCAGCAGAATAAATCAGGATTATTTGATGCAGCAGAATAAATCAGGATTATTTGATGCAGCAGAATAAATCAGGATTATATGACGCAGTGGAATAAATCAGGATTATATGACGCAGTGGAATAAATCAGGATTATATGACGCAGTGGAATAAATCAGGATTATATGACGCAGCAGAATAAGGCTTATAAAAATATATCTTTGTTAAATATGTGTGCAACAATTATTAGGACTCCTATGAACTAATATGAGAAAAATATATTGGAAGTATATTCCCAGTGATATTTAAATTTTGTTTAGTACAGCTGCGGGACTAGAAACAGGAAATTGTTCACCCATGACTTCCTGTTTCACAGGGGTATAAATATGAGGTAACAAGACCAAGACCAAGGAATATAGCTGTGATGTGCGGCAAAAGACTGTTGAGCTTCACAAAATGTTGCAGGTAGGCGTGTTCCTACTACTGGTTGCTATAGTAACGTTGCTGGCGCAACTAGCATTCCACTTTTGAACAAAACAAACCAGTTTTCTTACCACTAAAATCAAACATTCGGGAGGGAGAGAGATCTTACACAAAATTCACCAGTGCATATATGCATCACACTGAGGCCATCTATTTGCGGCAAAAGCGCAAGCACCAATTAGCTTAGCTTAGGGCCTTAGCGCGTTTGAAATGATAATAATGATAAGGAAACGCACTCATTTTTCTGTTGCAATGGAGTAAAATCCCGGCGTCGCTCCTGTCTCAGTAAGTGAGCGTTGTTCACCGTGTTCGATGGTGACCGGCAGCCGGACCGCAGCTCTTTGGGCGTGGCCTCTGTGTTTCCGGGGTGAAGTGTCCGGCTCGGTGCGGCTCGTTCCCGGACACTTCACCCAAGACGGGAGCTACACTGGGATTTTGCTCGATTGCAACAAAAAGTGAGTGTGTTTCATTATAATGAGTCTTTATTGGTCACACATACACATACACAGTGAAATTGTTTCCTTCACATACCCCAGCATGTCAGGAGGTTGGGGTCAGAGCGCAGGGTCAGCCATGATACAGCGCCCCCTGGAGCAGGGAGGGTTAAGGGCCTTGCTCAAGGACCCAACAGCGGCAGCTTGGCAGTGCTGGGGCTCGAACCCCCGACCTTCTGATCAGTAACCCAGAGCCGCCACCAAGCCACCACTGCCCCACTTATTATGTCTTTTATCATTATTATTTTTTGCTAATATCCTAAACTAAGCTAATTAACTCCCGCCGCAATGGCGCTGCTTCTGCTAGCGATCACGAGTGGCTACGGATCACGTCCGGTCTTCTGTCTTCACTCCCGCTGGCAGTCACCGCACCGAGTCGCTCCAGATTTGCATAAAGTTAAACTTTTCTCATCTTTCTCACGTCTCTGGACACGCCCGCATCTAGTCTACGTCTAGACCAACGGTCGCCGTCGCTCATGTCGCCGGCTCTCGTTGAAAATGAACGTTCTCTGGTCGCTTTGTCGCAGGATTTCTCCAGGACCAGGCAGAGGAACCTCGTTTCCACAGAAAATCCTTACTGCCGCTTTAAGACTCAGTGATGAAGTATTAGAGAGACACACAGACGCTCGAACATCATCAGCGCTACAGCTGGAGGAGCAAAACAACCAACTGCATCATTACAAACACACTGAAATGAATCGATCAAACTGCATGAGATTAAAAAAAAGAAAAACCAATGCTGATTAAAACAAGCGAATTTAAAACATCATTTAAACAACAACGTGATTAAAACAGTGCAGCGTTTATCACCGCGTTTAACGTGAGTAATAAATACGCTCTGATCTCCCAGTTGTTTTTGTTATTCCTCGTTATTGTTCTAGATGTTTTATTATGAGTGTTTAACCATTTCATCCAGGAATCTTTATTACTTATAATAATTCATTATAACTGATAACACAGCACCTTTCTTTCACACAGACCCCCTTCAGAGAGCTGGAGCACAACTAACAACGTACAAACTGAATGAAAGAACAAATGGATGAATGACAAACAAATGGGCACACCTTAGAGAAAAGGTTCCGAGTAGACCTTCAAAAATCTACAACTATAAACCATCTAAAAAATCCCCACCCCCTCAGGGGCTGTTTATTATTGTAGCGGCAGTTTTCATTAAAATATAATTACTACTTCCTGCACATTCACGACAGTTCTGTGGAATTAGTGATAAATGATGAACGACAGGGCGCGGGGACGGATGTTAAAAGTGACTTGTGTTTGATTTAATCTGCAGTTTTTACTTCACATGCAATTTTTACAAAAAAAACAAACACAAACTTGATCAGTAACACAATCACTCATCAATCACCTTTCATGAAAGGTTTAATAATTTATTTCAGAGTTCCTCACATTCCTCCAGCAGCCTCCTCAGCACTTCTCTCTCCCTCGTGTAGAATAAACATGAACTGTAAAACAAAACTCTACTAAACTCTCAGATTTAACACGAACTACATTCTCTGCAGTTTTATACACGGTGGAGGAAAAGTGGAACCGTTTCCCAACTCGTCCTTTTTCAGGACTTTTACAGGTTCTACAATTTCTTTACTTGGTTATTTTTGTTCTTCTTTTGAGACTTTTTGTTAATATATTGCCAGTAAAGATATACTAACACATTATTTATTTCAGACAGAAGGTTCCTCGCTGCTTCATCGGGCACTGCAGCGAGTCCGACTCCTTGTTTTGTTTTGTTCTGATCGAGTTTATCGTCACTGATCCTCCCGTCCCGAAGCCCGGCTCGTGGAAGCGATGGCCTCGCTTTCGCCGTCCTGAAGTACAAATAAAGTCTAAAACACATGCACGTGTACAACCACAAGTCTGAGAACCTGCTAACGCGCCTGTAGAGTCCGAGACGAGGAGACGGCGTCGAAGCACGGTCGCAGGAAGAGTCCGTTTTCTCCACGACTTTGTGCTACGAAGAGCATCGGACACGTGAAGGACCGCGATTCAAAAAGAAAAGCATAAAAAAAAAAAGTAATCGGGGATCAAACATGCACTCGTCTACCTCTGATCACCGAATGGGAGGAGTCTGTAATTATTTCTGTTGAATATTTTAACGTTGGTGATTCAGAGGGAAAGAGAAAGCACATCTATGTAGTGTCCTGAATCATGACAAACCTAAACAAGTACAAAAAAAAATCTCCCTCTGAACAGTGCACTCGTCTTTAATCCCACATTTAGATTAAACACACAGGAAAGGGGCGTGGCATGGCGTAGAGGCGGAGTTCAGGACTTTACATTAACAGCACGTAGCACAGCGGCGGAGAATCAAAAACTCTCGCCAAGGGTCCGTCAGAACAAAGCGGTCCCGACGTCCAATCACGTGGAGCCGTGCAGGGAGGCGGAGTCTCGCTCTTCCTTATCCTCGTCGTCCATTTTGCGTCCGTGCTTCCTGAAATACTTGTACCTCTGCACGTAGAGTTTGACCAGGTTACTCACCTTCACCGGGTTGATCTCTCCTGTCCTGCTGTGACAGATCTGAAAAACACAAAGGCGTCTTTAGAGCACAAGTTTGCGCTCCCTCATGGCTCAGACGAAGAGGATAGTAAGGAATAAAGCACTGTAACTCCCACACAAACCTGGCACTGAAGACTCCTTCCATGAATTTTAAATAAACGCTTCCTTACACATCAATTTTTGATTTAAAAATCCATTTATTATTAGCGGAGCGTCTTGCCGTACAAGTCACTGTGAACAAGCTGTTGCTATGGAAACGATAACGTATTCGAACAAGCGCGTTAATAATGCATCTAACCTCGTTCGCACCCTCTGTTTAGCTTCGGGATCCTCGCTGGTGGAAACAAAGTTCTGGGCTGTCGTCTTTTTACAGGATACTCACCATATTTTATATTTTAGCTTCTTGGAATTCTGTGTTTTGTATATAATAGAGCCAATAAATATAAATATAAATTAAGTGTAATACACATGACTCCTAAAATCTACCCTCTTTTCATTCCTAAGAGTTAATGGCCCACATACGAGAGGTCAGGAGACACAGTGAAATATAAACTGTTGACTGCGTGAGAGAACCCAGTGCGTTACAGAATACCTGGATTACATCTGTCCTTTATTACACACTAAAAAGCCTGGGAAAGAAAGACGGAAACCTGATCCCAGATCAGTCTTACATCATCAGGTGCTTTGTGAATGTAAGCACAGGGATTTACTTTTAGGCTTTAACCAGTTTCACCAGAGGGCAAACCAAGGTCATGGGCAGCTAAGTGCTACGGAACAGCCTTTCAGAGAGACGGAGTGTTTACCTTGTGCACAGCTTTCCTCAGGATGTCCTTGTACTCTTCTTTGTTGATGTCTTTGCGCTGGTAGTACGGCTTGATGGCCAACTTCACTTCCTCTACTGCCCTCTCCTGGGTGTGCAGCTTCTTCAAATACTGACAGGAAGAGATTCAGGGTCATAAAGTATCATTTTATTATTATTATTATTATTATTATTATTATTATTACTACAACACATGGTTCTAATGCTGTTATTATTATTAGTAGTAGTAGTATTATGATTATTAATACAGTTTATTATAAAATGTTTATTATTTAGTATTATTACTACTAATGTTTATTTGTTATTGTTACAATTATACCCATTATTAATGATTGATTCTTATTTTATATTTTTATTTTATATTGTTTCTATTTTTTATTATTAGCATTATTATCGATGACTGTTACCAAAACGATAATGATTATACTACTACTACTACTACTATTATTATTATTATTATTATTATTAGCAGAGAAAAGAGGTAGTGATACCTTGTCAGGGTCTTTACTGTCTCCATCCCAGCCCATGTCACTGGCACCCCCTGCTGCCCCAGACAGCCCCGTGGGCAGTGGAGGAGGTGGAGTCTGTGCACATCCACCACCTAATGAAAGTCCAGAGTGTAGGTGTGAAGGCGGGGTTTTGGTGCAGCCGACCAACGGGAGGGAGCCATGGAGAATGAATTGGGCGGGAGTTGGACCTGGGGGCGGAGCGTGTGATGGAGGAGGAGGAGGAACTTGTGAGATGGAGGAGGAAGATGTAGAATGCGACTGGTTCTGGTTAGCCTGAGAGAGAATCTGTTTTACATATAAAACAAGACAGAGAGAATTAGCCAACACTGTAGATTAATATTATAACCGATATGAAAGAATTAACCAGTGAAATTGCAGCAGGAAAGAAAGAGAAACACAGATCTCACCTGGCTTGTGGCCTGAATGAACTCCTGTGCTTTGGCTCGATTGGCGATGTTGGCTTCCTCCATCTTAAACAGGAGCGCCGTCACTGGAACAAGGCAGAGATTAAGAATTAGGCTTTCATAGGGAGAATGACAACATCCCTCACTATTCCGCATCATATTCGACGCTGCTCTCTGACCTCAGCGTCCTTACAATCTGAGATATGTGAAGAAAAGTATTTTACACTACTGTACGTGTACTAGGCTGCCTTCACACTAGGCGTTCCCTTACGGGAACTGGCTGCATTCCACCTACCTTCTAAAATGTGACGTCTAGTGCTAATTCAGCTCCCGACCAATCAAGTCACGAGTTGAGGAGCAACCGAGCAAAACAGACATGGATGACAATGCGCCAGTGAAACGGGCGTCTTGTTTATGAGCAGAAATAAACACATTTCATTGCTGGTATTCTAACGTTTATATATTCACTGTATGGCCAAAAGTATATGCACCCCTGACCATCACACAAGCACTATATGTGTTTGGCGAACAGCTCGTTCCAGATTTATTCCCCATGTTTGCGCTCCGCTCTTCTGGAAAGGCTTTCCACTAGATTTTGGGGCGTGGCTGTGGGGATTTGTGTTCATTCAACTACAACAGCGTTAGTGAGGTTGATGATGATGGGAGGAGACTCCAGTTCATCCGAAAGGTGATGAGACAGTGGGATTGAGGTCAGGGTTCTATGCAGGACACTCGAGTTCTTCCACCTTCTTCCAACCTTCACACACCATGTCTTCATGGAGCTCGCTTTGTGCACTTTGTGTCACGCTGGAACAGGTTTGGAACTCTTAGTTCCAGTGAAAGGGAAATTGTAAAGCTACAGCATACAGAGGCATTCTATATGAATGTTTTCTTCCAACTTTGTGGCACAAGTCTGGGGAAGAACCACATATGGGCATGATGGTCGAGAATGCACAAACTTTTGGCGGTATAGTGTATAACTCTACAGTGAAGGCAAACAACCTCCTCATCACCAATGTTTATTTCATCTGCTGAGAACGATCAATCTAACCTAGAGAGCAAGCTAGGCTAGTTAGTCAGTTGATGCTAGCGAGTTGTGTAAGATTGCTGCTGTTGTTATTGTGTGTGCATCGTGTGAGGGATATTGCTTGATGATTAAAAAAAAAAAAAAAAAAAAAAAAAAAAAAAAAAAAAAAAAAAAAAAGACAAGTGTGAAGGCTGTCTTTCTTATAGTCAAGGTTTCCATCTTCACTTCTTGAGGCACACTGCCCTACAAAGTTTCCCTAAACCCAAAACCTGACACTCTCCAGTGTGATGGACTGAGAAATGTTCTCAGCAGAAGGTAGAATGATAAAAATTTGAGAACCCTGCAGTATGCACAAACATTTAAAGAGTATAAAACTCACATGCTAATACGCCTCCAGCGGTGCAGTCCACGCCTGTCTGCAGACTCCAGGGCAAAGGTGGCACGGCAGAGGGTGGAGGAGGAGGGGGCGGAGGCTTACTGACCGTCGATGAAGACACAGAAGCTGAGGAGGACGAGGAAGGTTCGACAGACAGAGGAGGAATGGAATGAGCAAGAGAAACTGCAGCCAAGGCTGATGAAGCGGAGCAGGGTGGTGAGGTCTTCGGGTCATCCAGTGGGAGGAGCTTGGAGACAGACTGTGAAATTCCATCTCCTCTTGAGGGTGGTGGGCTAGGAGGTGACTTTGCAGGCACAAGCAGGGTGGACTGGGACTGAACAGGGCACTCTTCTGAAAGGAAAGAAGGTTCAGGGGTCTTGCAGCTGCTGTCCACAGTCTGAGAATCTGGGGAAGATTCTCTAGTGTCTCGAGATGGGGGTAAAGACAATGGAGGAGTGTGTGGGGGTGAGGATGATGGGGGAAGAATGCTGGTAGATGAAGATGATGATGATGAGGAAGAAGAGGATGAAGGTGTGGGCCCAGGATGTGTGGAGGGTGGACTCGATGGTTTTGGACCGATTCCACTTAAAGGCTGAATTTCTGAAGATCCAGTCCAACCAGATCCCAAAGCGCTGCTGTTGGCACCTTTGGCATTGGGCCCGTCAACTGCTAGACCCTTCTCCCGGGGCTTCTTTCCTGGCCTTCGTCTGCGCTTTGCTGCTGAGGATGATGTGGGCGAGGAAGCGGATGACGATGTGGAGGTGGTGGAGCTTGGTTTGGCTTTCTTTGACTTGAGTCCTGTCGTGTTAGTTGAGGACAGGGATGAAAGGGTATTCCGTTGCTTGCCAGTCTTGTTCAAATCTTTGACTCTACCAGGCAGGGAAAGCGGTTCTGAGCAGGGCTTCAGGAACGGAGATCGGCTTTCGTTGTCCCGACGGAAAACCACAGCTATAGACCCACCCACCACTGAGGGTCCTGTTGTTCCACCAGGTCCAATGAGATCAATACCCATTTTACCACTGTTTCCCGTGGTGCTGCTTACTCCTTCCCGGACCAGCACTGAGACTTTAGACTGTAGTTTACCCTTCCTACTGCTTCCTCCAAGCTTCTTGGATCTTCCTGAGCGACCCGATTCTTTCTTGCTTGGTTTTTCTTTCCCGGTCTTCCGTACTCTTTTAGCAGAGGATGAAGAAGCAGTGAGAGGAAGGGAAGCAGTGTTGCCAGATGACGCAGAAAGAGGTGAGGACAGTGAGGGCAAAAGGCTTTTACTTTTGCTCGCTTTGGGTCTGTGAGAAGATGAGGAAGTGGACGACTCAGACTGGCCCAGTTTTTTGCTCCTAGATCGGGATTTCTTCTGATGGTGCCGGTTACTTTTTGGAGCTGTGGATTTAAGTTTGGGGCTTGGCAGAGGAGGTTCAAGGGGAGGAGGGAGCAGAGGAGAGTCCTCGAGTGAAGGGTAATCAGAGTCCAGTGCCTCTCCATCCAAAGATAGCATGTCAGGCTCGGGGTGGTCCGAGAGCCGGTCTGATTCATAGCCATGGTATCGGCGAGGGCTTAGAGAGGTGGGACGAGATCTGCTCCTCCGCTCCTCCTCCTCCTCCTCCTCATCAGAGCGTCTCCTCCGTTTCCTCTTGCGCTTGCGGGCTTTGTCCGAGCCTTGCGTAGGACTCCGGGCTCGATCCTGGGCGTGGGAAGGAGAGGTAGGGATCAAGGTAGTGGTGGGTGTAGTGGTAACAGTAATGGTACGTTTGATTGCGAAAAGGTCCGAGCCGTTCAGGTCCTGAATAGACGGAGGTACGACAGGCCGTCCATCTCTTCTCCTGTCTCGCTCCCTTTCCCGCCCTCTTTCTTTCTCCCTGTCTCGTCTATCACTGCTTTCTCTTCTCCTTTTTGCCTCCCCTCTCTCTCGGCTACTTGACCTCCTGTTTCCTTCGTCCCGATCTCTCTTCCTTCCTTCTCTCATCCTGGAGTCTTTATCTCTCTCTCTTTCCCGGTTATCTCTCCTCCTGTCTCGGTATCGATCCCTTTCCCGGTCTCTGTCCCGATCTCGGTCACGGTCCCTCCCTCTGTGTAGGCCTTCCAAGGGGCTGGACAAGGACCTGCGGCTGTGTGCGTGTCGAGAGGTATTACGGGAGTGTGACGCTGGCTCAGGAGTGCTGTGTTGCGTGCTCTTCCTTGTTTGGCTATAACTTCTGCTGCTCCTCCTCCTGTCCTTCTCTTTTTCTTCTCTTCTGCTCCTCCTTTCATGATCCCTCTCCTTGTTCTCTCCACTCGCTCTTTCCGACTCCCCTTTGTCCTCTTTCCTCTTCTTGCGCTTCTCTTTTTCCTGGCCTTTCAGCTTGCGCCGGTCCCTCTCCTTGGAGCTTTTGGAAGATCTGCAACTCCTTACCTTCTCCGTGGTCTGGGGTTGGGACGCCGGCGGGGAGGGAGAAGGTATGGGTAGGACAGACGCAGGAGGCGGCGATATGGATGCTGAAGAAGGGCAAGACCTGAATCTCTGTTTTCGCCTGTTGGTGAGTTTCCTTCTCAGGTCTCCCATGCCAATAGGGGGCACCGGTTGGTGGTCCCATTCACCCTCTGCTCGAACCGATACAAATCCTTCACCGTCCAGGACTCGCAAGATCCTCTCAGGTTTGAGACCTCCCCCTTGCAAGAAAGAAGGACTCCCCGAGGACGGAAGCAGCACCTCCCTTCTTATCTCAATCTCTCTTTCCCTTCTGCTCTCAGCGACACCCACAATCTCTCCTTCTTCTATTTCCGAGTGCTCAGAGTCATCCTCTTCTCTTCGGTCTTTTGCTCGCTGTCTCATGTGCTTGATCCTGTTCACCTGTGTGGCCGTGTGCTGAGACACCAACAGTCGCTCTACCGCCTCTGTCGAGTCCGGAGGTGGACCCTCGTCCCCGGGAGCTGTCTCCAGCTCCACCTCTTTAGTGTCCTTTATGTCGCATGCTATCCGTATGCTGTTGAACGAACTTTCTTCCTCTCCGTCTTGCTCCCCATCCATATCTTTCTCTGATGCTGGTGATCCGGTGGGTTCAAAGGGGTCGTACTTATCTCCTTCGTCTCCGGCTGCTATGCCTGGTAAACCCTCTCCCTCTGTTGGTTGAAAGGGGTCATATATCTCCGTGTCCAAGCCCTCTCTCTGGTCATCGTCGTAAAGACGGGGTGATGAGGACAGACGATGTAAAGGAGCCGAAGGAGGTGCAGAGAGCAATGACTGAGCCAGAGATGATGAGGTTGATGATACACCGTCCCCTCCTGCTTTGTTCCCGACCCGATTGTTCCCAGCATGGCTGCCGTCCTCGTCCTCGCGATATCCCGTTCCCATTCTTCTAGGAGAGGTTGAGCAAGGAGAAGAGGGGGAAGAGGGAGCAGATGAAGGTGAGGACGGAGATGTAGAGGGTGAAGAAGGGAGAGGGCTTTTTGAGGTCTCAGCCGCCCTCTGAGAGGTGCAGAGAGGAGATGGCCTGGGCATCTGTGCCACAGTTGTACGGAGCGCCGTATAAAACACTCCTCTAACCAGAAGGATGTAAGAAGGAGCGCTCGGTCAAGCCTAAGAGATGAACACACAAGCCTTTAAATCACTCCAGCAGGGCACATCAAAGGAGAAATTATACATAAATTAGGTGACATACGGATTTACCTGCCCTTCTTCCAGCAGCAAAGCCTGGTTTACTCTCAGTGCTGATGCAGGCTTCACATCAAAGAGACTTGGAAAGGACAAAAATCAGAAATCAATCCCAGAATTCACTTTAAATTAAATCCAATCAAATCACACTATAAGAGAGAAGAATTCAAGTGACAGAAAAAGAATGGCTGGTGAGGGAAGGACTGTTTATAAAGTGAGAACAGGAACTAACTAATTTCACCGACATTCCACAACGTTAAATGTAACTGTGAGGGGATGAAAAGTATGACGAGTCGTTTGTTAACAAATCAAACATTTTTTTTAGCAAATTGCTGTGGTATAAGAGGAATAAAACACTTAAGGATGCACTGTCCTCAGAGTATCGCAGGTCTCTGGCGTCTATCTCAACCAGACTAATCACTGTGATAAGTACTGTAGTGTAGTGCAGCTGCAACTAAACTCACACTGTTTACACCCTGATCACGTGATCACAGTTCTTATAAACATTAACACTAGGGATGCACCGAAATTAAAATTCTTGGCCGAAGCCGAAACCGAGTATAATGAAAAACTTGGCCGAAAGTGAAACCGAACACGTTTTTTTTCGCGTTTTTTCCATTTATTTTGCCATTTTTTTCACCATTGCATAAATTAAATAGTCATAACGTGATTTTTACTATTTTGTCTTGCTTTTCAAAGAAAAAAGTCAATTACAAAAACTACAATTTCAAAATATTTATTTAACACTGAACATTTTTTTTCATTCCAGCAGGCACAGGCTACCAACAAGGCACAATATAACTTTAAATAAATAAATGAGCAAAATAAAAATATTTTGATGTGGTTATCTTTGAGCCCCTTGAATAGCCGATGTTAGGCCTGTAACTGACTGCTGAAAGAATGTAACACTCTGTAGACTACAACAAAAAAGTGCATTAAAAGGTGCATTGACAAGAGTGCAGAAAATGGTTCTATAGGGCTGATGATATTGGGGATATATACCGCTCGCGTCCCTGTACACCTCGCAGAGTATTATAGTAGATATAGTATAGTTAGATATGTCGTTAATGTTATGTTCCCTTAAATAAATACGTCTTTACCTGCTTCCGTACTCTACTCCTTTACGTCTCGCGACGTGACAGAATACTCCGGAACAGAAACAAAACAAATGTGCACGTGTCCACAGTAAACAATGTCACGGTTGTCAACAACCGAAGAGCATGCGCTCGCTGAGCACTCATGCACGCGCGCGCCCTCTCATCTCTCGGAGCGCTCTGCCGGAAGTGGAGGTCGTGACATTTGCGCGTCTCACTCTGGTTGCTAGGCTATTTGGGCGCATCATCAAACACGTCATTGTTCGGTCAAATTTATTCGGAATTTTAACTTATTCGGCCGAACACCGTAAATGCTTTTTTTTTTGCTATTTTCGGCCGAATAATTTCGGTTGCCGAACATTCGGTGCATCCCTAATTAACACTTCACAATCTCCACACTTACCGATCAGTGAGCCGGTGTTGAGAGCACAGCTGAGACATAAGGAAAGTAGTGTTGGATAAACAGCAGCCCACTATACAATCACACACACACACACACACACACACACGTCAAGTCTGAACTTCTATTGATCCAGGAACAGATGGTGTAAATGAACGTAAATGAATTTTGACCTTTTTGTCCGTTTTACATTACCGGCCAATCAGGCTAGTCATACGGTCTGTGCGTTTCTGTGGTAACGCCTCAGATCATTTGTCCTTTTATCAGCCGTAAACTCCTCCTCTTCTTCTTCCACTCCATCTGAGCAGTGTCATGCCTGATGACTGAAATTAAAATGAGATTAATTAAAAATCAGACTGTACCTCTATTGCTCTGAAACTGTTTACAAAAAAATTCAAATGTGAGATTAATGTTATTGATGCAAACATCCCATAATATAAATAAGACTTATTACTGAGATGGTCTCATTTTCACCATTATAATTCTGGAACAAAACTACAAACATGACACTTGAGCTGAACACTGGAAAAACAAGTATGGGATTAAAAATAAATAAATAAATAAAATAAATAAATAAATAAATAAATATCGATAGAAACCGTAGTGGTGGTAGTACAGAAAGTAATGGAGTAAGTAAATAAATAAACATCTCATTAATAATAATTTTAATAGTAACTAAAATAATTCTGAATAAATTAAAAAAGTAATGCAAAAATACAGAAGGATAATAGTAGTATTAACTATTATTTTTATCCTCGTTATTAATTAAATGATTGCACTTTTGGAAATAACTCGTCATTAAATATATATTACATGGTGTTTATGTGGAAAATGACAGGGCTCATTATTCAAACATTTCATTACTCAAATTCAACAAAATATTCATCCACAAACGGTCTGCATTTCTTTTCATTACACATTATAGCTTTATATCTATATTTCACCAAATCTACTCTGTCACTTTATTAGGAACACCTGCTCACTGATGCAGTTCTCTCAGTACAGATGTAACGAGTGATCGTATGAGTTACTATATCCTTCCCAGCAGCTCGAACCCGTCTGGCCAGGTTCCTCTGATCTCTCAACAAGAAGGAATGCTGCAGAACCGTCACTCTCAGGATGTTTTCTGTGTTTCACACCGTTCTGTATGAACTCTGCTTTGAGGTGAGGAATTAAACGTGTAGCGGGCGAAACGAAGGAACGTTTTCCAGCATTTTTATTCTTTCATCTTGAACGAAACAAAACATTTGGTATATCAGTAATCATAGGATGATTGCGAGAGAGAGCAAGAGAGAGAGAGAGAGAGAGAACACTGTCTGTGAAGGTCTTCAGTCTCACTGCGGACTCATCTCCCTCTATAATCATCTCATCTCCCTCTCCATCATCTCATCTCCCTCTCAATAATCTTCTCCCTCTCCATCATCTCATCTCCCTCCATCATCTCCCTCCATAATCATCTCATCTCCCTCCATCATCTCCCTCCATAATCATCTCATCTCCCTCTCCTCCATCTCATCTCCCTCTCAATAATCTCATCTCCCTCTCCATCATCTCATCTCCCTCTCAATAATCTTCTCATCTCCCTCTCTTCTCATCTCCCTCTCAATAATCTTCTCATCTCCCTCTCCATCATCTCATCTCCCTCTCCTCCATCTCATCTCCCTCTCAATAATCTCATCTCCCTCTCCATCATCTCATCTCCCTCTCCTCCATCTCATCTCCCTCTCAATAATCTCATCTCCCTCTCCTCCATCTCATCTCCCTCATCTCATCTCCCTCTCAATAATCTCATCTCCCTCTCAATAATCTTCTCCCTCTCAATAATCTTCTCATCTCCCTCTCAATAATCTTCTCATCTCCCTCTCAATAATCTCATCTCCCTCTCCATCATCTCCCTCTCCATCATCTCATCTCCCTCTCCATCATCTCATCTCCCTCTCCATCATCTCATCTCCGTCCATCATCTCATCTCCCTCTCAATAATCTCATCTCCCTCTCCATCATCTCATCTCCCTCTCCATCATCTCATCTCCCTCTCCTCCATCTCATCTCCCTCTCCTCCATCTCATCTCCCTCTCCTCCATCTCATCTCCCTCTCCATCATCTTCTCCCTCTCCATAATCTCATCTCCCTCTCAATAATCTCATCTCCCTCTCCATCATCTCCCTCAGTAATCATCTCATCACTCATCCAGGAGGTTTGGAGAACAGATGAACATTAATAACCGGAGTACAGTTCCATACTTCTGTAGCATTTCCAGTTCCTGTTTATAAATCTGTCCCGAGGTCACAGCCACAGGATCTACTGAGGATCAGAACTCTGGTGTGTGTCTCCTGACTCTGATCTGCTGTGTGTCTGTACATTAACGCTCACATTATACGCACTTTTTTGTTTTAAAATAAAAAGTCAACGCGCGTCCTGCTTTAACGCTTTAATTAATGACGCGCGTGCGGCTGTCTGTCCGCTCGCGAGCTACCGTTTACCTCAGCTATAAGCAGCTAGCATCACAGCACTGCTAGCAATCACTAACCCTGTCCAATTCTCACTTCGGAACCGGATTCATCTCAGCTGTGCACTCTCCCACACATTAATACGCTAAAAATAAAAGTTAACTTTCCATAACTAAACCAGTTAGCATCCGATTCATATCCAACGACTAACGAAGATCCAGTTAGCCAGGAGGCTAGCAGGCTAGCAGGCAGTCATAGATGGAAAATAGGATTTACCTTCCTCGGTCAGAGTTTTGTCAGCACGCGCTTCCACACAGCCGCGATGTCTTTAAATCTTTTAAAACCAGTTTCAGTAACCTCTAAAGCGCAAAATTAAAAGCCAACACATTTTTTCCTATTAAGAACACAATAACAGGCCCATCCCATCCTAATCCGCCATTTTACTCCCCTCACTGTAGGGTAAAAAAACGCAGGGAATTGTGGGAAATGATGTTTATTTCGGTTTACGCGTTGTTTTTACTTGTGCATAGTTGTTTCGTGCTGTTTGGAATCTCTACCGCCCCCTATAGGACAGGAAGCACACGGCAGATTTCGCAGCGCACTCTGCAGCCAGAGACTCCTTCAACATTTATTTTTAAAACAAAATCGCATTTAATACAAGGAGCTTTTTAATCCTTTTTCTTTTATAACTTTCAGTTCCAGTTTGGAGTAAAGTCATTTAATCCAAGGTGGCCAGTTACAGCTGGACTGTACTACAGACCCGAGTTTTAAAAAATACTTTTATTTAAATATATTTTTTATATATATTTATTTTGGACTTATATAAGTGATTTCTAAAATTATATTGCTTATTTTGGAGGTTATAAATCGTATCTCTGAGGATACGCTGCTTTATTAGGACACTACATTCATCAAAATCTGATTGTAAAAGAGTTTCTCTGAGGAAAAAATTGAGACAGGCATATTTATTCACTTCTGATTTTAAAACATTAAAATGTCATTTTAGAAAATCTAAATATTATATATTATAAATGTATACCAATTAATCACAAATTATGTCTTTCCCTGAGCAATTTTTGCTTATTTTTATTTTATTTTTATTGCTTTTTAATTAAACTAAAACAGAATTTTTAAGATTGGCGAAAATCGGTTTCATTTTTATCTGCTTCTACAAATTAGAAATACAGAAAATATTAATATTGTAAAATCTTTTATTTCCTCTAATCTGTTGGCACTGCGGGGTAAAACTCACACTCCCGCCCCCTACAGGCTGTGGGGAGGAAACGCATCCTCAGCTGCAAATTCATCATAAACATTCTGCAAGTTTAATATTTTCCATTTGTGGTTAGTTTTTTTTTTTTAACTTCCATAAATCAAAAAAATATATATTATAAATATTATTTACAAGTATCAGCTTTGTATATTTCACAATAATTGAAATCTCTGATTGGTCCTTTAAATAAATAGCGTTAACCGCACACAGGCCCGGTGCAGTGAAATTCTTTATCGATTTTACTTTATTAATAAATCCTCAGTGTAATGAGATAAACTGAGATAATGAGGTAACCCAGTGCAGATAGAGATGTTTCTTTGCACTTGATTAGTTTTGTGAGATAATTCTGGTAAAAATAAATAAATAAATAAATAAATAAAAAGGTAAATGACTCACAGGTAATTAATGAATGAACAGAGTTTTTATTGTAGTTTTTATATTGAGTTTATGAGTAATGTTTAGGGATGTGAGGATCCTGTGGGAGCTTTACCCTCTGAGTGAACCTCGTCCACAGTGTGTTTATATGTTGCAGTAGTTTTCCAGATCGTAGTAATCGCAGGAGAAATGACAGCACTGCTCCACAATCCCTCTCTTTATCACACCGGAAACAGCAGACTCCTCCTTCCGCATCACCTGGTGGGAAACGGCGGCGTCCGTCATCATCACACCTGTACGAGCATGCGCACAATCACTCAGTTACCGATGTGTCGCTCAACAACGAGTCGGTTCTATGAGTGAACTCTTAGACGAGCGTCGAGGGCTGACTCGCATAGCTATATGAGCTGTATGGGATTTTTGTTGTTTTTATTTTTTGTCTTTCATTTCTTTTATGTTTTGTAGATGTGAGTAATACCGGCAGTGTGATTAAAATGCGGAACTGTTAGCTAGTGTGAATGGTGAGTTGTGTATTTGACTCCCAGCAGAGTGAATTAGAGATCAACTGAAAATCGATTTTACCGATATTTTTCCTGATATTTAAACACTTTTCCATAACCGGATATCCGTTTTGCAATATCGGATACACCGATATTTGGTGCCATCTTGTGGGCGTTTTAAGAATTTCGTGCAGGAACGCCATTGCAGCACTGAATCTGAGGAGAGACGACTTAACAACGGTGTGCAGGGAAAGTATACTTGCTTTGCTTTAATTAATAAACTTTATTTAACCTAACAACCATTAATGGAAAAATTTGGAGTTACATAAATGCTTGATATGTAGTTTAAGACACTTTAGTAATAGTGTACTAACTCTTTCAGACCCTTTTATTTATTGGGGTAGAAATATGAGTTTTTGTGGTTTGTATGCAAGGAGGAAGTGAAATTGACAAAACTGTTATAAATAAAAGGGTTTGTTCAGTTCAGTGGTGTAATTATCATCATTGTGTTGAAAACATAATTAAAACAATAAATAAATGAACATCAGTTCTGCATATCAATTATTGGGCACATAAACATGCAAATAATCAGTATCTGTAATAAAATAAAATAAAAAATCAATATTGGTTGATCTCTAGAGTGAATGAATCACAAAGGAATCAGACACGTTCAGACATCGTTAGGCCTCTGATTGATCTGACTCACTGACAAGAACCAGAATCCACACAGAGCCCGAGTGAACAAACCAAACAGACTGAAGAACAAAAATTAAAAACTAGCATGTCTGTTCCACTTAGTCCTGATCTTCATCTGAATATACTTTCACAGGACTAAACATCTGTCAGGAATTTAAATAGTTTGTAGGATATTTTATTTCAGTGTGTGTCTACATAGCAAATGGTCTGCAGTTATATAGCACCTTTTAATCTTAGTGGTTCTACAAAGTGCCACACACACACACACACACACACACACACTTACGGATGTCCTCGTCTCGTCCTCGTCTCCCTGACTGGTAGAACAGGCCTTTATCCCCACAGACGAGCAGCAGAGCCTCCACCAGCTGGACGCCACACAGCCTGCGGCTCCCGAAACCAGCACCGGGTCTCAGCAGGGCAACGGAGCAGAACAAGAGCAGGAGCAGTCTCTCCCTCAGCATCCTGTAATACACCACACACACACACACACACACACACACACACACACACACAGAATACACACTTCATCAGAAGCACTGAGACACTCACTGTGACATTAACACTGACACTGAAGGAACAAATTCAATGTGTTATTATTAAAAAGGTCAGATTTAAGAACCACAGCTCAGTATTCAGTTAAATAAATTAAAGCTAAACTTACTTCTCTTTTTCACTTCTACCGTCTCTGTCGGATCAGAGCGATGAGGACGGTGGAGATGCCTCTGAGCTCTTCATCATAAAAACCTCTCTCTCTCTCTCTCTCTCTCTCTCTCTCTCATATCTATAAACCTTCCTGTAATTTATCCCGTACACTGAGTGCTGGTGATTCAGTGATTACCCTGATCTCTCTCACGCTCTCTCATTAATTACCCCCATTATTATACCCAATCAAACCACTCCGAACCCTTTCATCCCTCCATCATCATCATCATCATCTTCATCATCTTCATCATCATCATCTTCATCCCCCCTCTGATTTCAGCCTCAGAGTGAAGGAGAACCAGGAGTGCGGACCATCTCCGTGTCTCTCTTGTTTTCTTTCTCCTTTAAATTAAGGCTGATCGTACAGTCTGAGGGTCACACGGCTCAGGAGATCAGCTCGAACACAGAGCCGGAGTAAACAAGATGCAGAATAGACTACTAAATTAGCAAGCTACTGATCTACTAAACTATCTACTAAACTACTTTTCTAAACATAAAACATTTTGAGACGTGCTGTTAGAGGAAACTAATCAACTTTAGGGGAGTAACAGTAAGTCCATTCATCACTCAGTATTATTATTATTATTATTATTATTATTATTATTAATGTTTCTGTCTCAGCTGTTGGACTACTGAACGTTTAAAACATTCCAGGCATTTGATAGTTCCTCAAAGTGTTCCTTTAACACTGCGTCAGCACCACGAGGGTCAGATGCTCTGTGAGCCACAGGAGAGATGATGAACCCAACTGCAGAGACAAACTCAGATGTGGTTGAACGTTCCAAAAAGTTTAATGAAAAATCCAAATCAAAACACAAAAAGGCAAAAAACAAGATGCAAAGGTTATCTATCTGCACAGTTCAGTCACTGCATTCAAAAATAATCCAACAGATCCTCAAGACGAAAACATCACTAACAGGTTTTAATTATATGTGCTGTCCATAGTGTGTGAATGTGTGTGTGATGCGATGGATTAGCACCCCGCCCTGTGCCCCATGCTCCCTGGGATACGCTCCAGGTTCCCTGCAACCCTGAAGGATAAGCGGCACAGGATGGATGGACAGATGGATGTATGGATTGATGGAAGGATGGATGGAGGGATGGGATGGATGGCTGGATGGAGGGATGGACAGATGGATGGACGGACAGACAGACGGACGGATGGATGGATGGATTGACGGAAGGATGGACGGATGTATGGACGGATGGATGGATGCACGTATGGACGTATGGATATATGGACAGACAAATGGATGGATGGATGGACGTATGGACGTATGGACGGATGGATGGATGGATGGACAGATGGACGGATGGATGGATGGATATATGGACGGACGGACGGTTGGATGGATGGACATATGGATGGACGGACGGATGGATGGATGGATGGACATATGGACGGATGGACAGATGGGTGGATGGATGGATGTATGGACGGATGGATGGATGGATGGATGGACGGACATATGACGGATGGATGGATGGATGGACATATGGACGGACAGATGGATGGATGGATGGACGTATGGACGGACAGACGGTTGGGCGGATCGATGGATGGATGGACATATGGACAGATGGATGGACATATGGATGGATGGACGGATGGATGGACGGATGGACAGATGGATGGACGGATGGATGGACGGATCTACGGATGGACGGACGGATGGATGGACGGACGGACGGACGGACAGATGGATGTATGGACGGATGGACGGATGGACAGATGGACAGACGGACGGATGGACAGACGGACGGATGGACGGGTGGACAGACGGACAGATGGACAGACGGATGGATGGACAGATGGATGGATGCACGTATGGACAGATGGACAGACGTATGGATGGACGTATGAACGTATGGACGGATCTACGGATGGACGGACGGATGGACAGACGGTCGGATGGACAGATGGCCGTATGGACGGATGGATGGACGGATGGACAGACGGATGGATGGACGTATGGACGGATGGATGGACGGATGGACAAATGGACGGATGGACAGATGGACGGACGGACGGACAGATAGACGGATGGACAGATGGCCGTATGGACGGATCTACGGATGGACGGACGGATGGAGAGATGGCCGTATAGACAGATGGATGGACGTATGGACGGATGGACAGATGGATGGATGGACGTATGGACGGATGGATGGACGTATGGACAGATGGACGGATGGACGTATGGACAGATGGATGGATGGACGTATGGACAGATGAACGGATGGACGTATGGACGGATGGACAGACGGATGGATGGACGTATGGACAGATGGATGTATGGACGGATGGACAGATGGACGTATGGACGGACGGACGGACAGATGGACGGATGGACAGATGGCCGTATGGACGGATCTACGGATGGATGGATGGATGGATGGACGGACGTATGGACAGATGGACGGATGGACGGATCTACGTATGGACGGACGGACGGATGGATGGACGTATGGACAGATGGACAAATGGATGGATGGATGGATGGAAGTAGTTGAACAGGACATGTTCACATTTAATATCCTGTGAGGTGTAATGTACACACTTAAATCTTTACAAAGTTGATTTAAATGATGTTGTTAAACTCCAGATTTGTGATTTACACTCTGACTCATCGACTCTCATGCAAATGATCCATGCAAAGTGTAATCACACCATGCGAGTGTGTGTGTGTGTGTGTGTGTGTGTGTGTGTGTTATGAAAGACGGAGAGGAGACGGGGTGGAGATTAGATTAGGAAAATGAGCAGCTAAATCCACCATGCTCAGATTACTCAAAAGGATAGAGTAACCCACACACACACACACACACACGCATACACACACACACACACGCATACACACGCACTGGAGCAGGTAAGGAAGTGTAACAGGTAAGTTAATGATGAAGTATTGTTTGAAATGATCGTGAAGGTGTAAACTTTATTTGATGTGAGGTTTTATTTGCTGTAAGAGACGTCATGGCTGTGGATGTGGAGAAGATCATCCAGTGCATCACACACGGAGACCAGGATAGCGTCCTGACGCAGCTGGACCACTACAACACCGAGGCACGCCAATGTTTTTACTGTAGTAGTAAGAAAGAAATAATGCAAATGAAAAGCAGCAGTGTGTGATGATTGAACCTCGTGTGATGATTGGAGATGATGTCCTGTAGGACCAGCTTCAGTCCTGTGCAGAATTACACGGAGTAAAATTTACTTATAAAAATACTACTTTTTTTTTTTTTGACAAAACCTGTTTCCATGCCAACAGCACGGTATAATATCTGGGGAGTGTTAATATGTTTCTCTGAGCCGTTTTGTAACCTAGTGGAACTTTGAGTTCTTATCATTCATCTAATTGCATATTTTTGCTTTATATTCTGTTTATTTTCTTTACAGTTTGCACAGTGTTTCTTTTTTAATGTGGAGGAAAGAGAGAGGAGAAAGGTAGGTGTGTGTGTGTGTGTGTGTGTGTGTGTGTGTGTGTGTGTGTGTGTGTGTGTGTGTGTGTGTGTGTAAAATGTCCTTAATCTCAGAGTACAGGATTAACACAGCTATTAATGTACCATCACCTTCACTTATCTCGGCCTGTCTCTATTTAATAACGTACTGATTATTGAAAGCTTTTAGTTACTGTACACTGAGCTCTTTTTTAACGCCCCAAAGTCACTTACAGGGAACAGCGTGAGTAATCTACACAGGAGGAAATGAAATAAAATAAAAATCATGCAATAGCAGAGCAGGAAATATACAGCACTGCGTAAAAGTCTTTACAAATCTGTAAAGAGAAGATGCTTTCAAACCTGTACAAAATAAAATGTTTCTGAAATATCAAACACTGATTATAATGAGCCGTAAACATCACTAACTAACTGAATAAATAAATCAATAAACAAATAACTTTTTTTTAATCTTAAAAGATGTAGCCCCTTTAAGCTTTCTTCGGTTGTCTCTGTGGGAGAACCCTTAATGGTTCTAGGTACAGTATGGCTCTCACACTACACCAGAGTTTTGACCAATCAGAAAGTCCTCCAGGTGAAAACCTTTTTTTTTTTTTTTCAAAGCTAAGAACCCTTAATTAACCTTTAAAGTGTAGTTCACTCAGTAATAATGTTATTAATCACCGTCTCTGTCTCTGTCTCATTACGCTCACATGGACCTGAGAACAGCAACAAGAGCTGGAGGAGGTAAAAATATTGACTCTGAGGAACACCCGAGAGAGAGAGAGAGAGAGAGAGAGGGAGGGGGAGAGAGAGAGAGAGAGGGAGAGAGAGGGAGGGAGAGAGAGAGGGAGGGGGAGGGAGAGAGAGAGGGAGAGAGAGAGAGGGAGGGGGAGGGAGAGAGAGAGGGAAAGAGAGAGAGAGGGAGGGAGAGAGGGAGAGGGAGAGAGAGAGAGAGGGAGGGGGAGAGAGAGGGAGGGAGAGAGAGAGGGAGAGGGAGGGAGAGAGAGAGGGAGGGGGAGGGAGAGGGAGAGGGAGGAGAAAGAAAAAGTGAAAAAAGGGAGAGTCTGAAACAGAAGAAATATTATTTTCAGCGGTAGAAAAACTGAGATAAGGTTAAACAGCACTTTAATCCTCTCTCTCTTTCTCTCTCTCTCCCTCTCTCTCTTTCTCTCTCTCTCTCCCTCTCTCCTCCTCTCACTCTCCTTCTCTCTCTCCCTCTCTCTCACTCTCCCTCTCTCCCTCTCTCTCCTCCTCTCTCTCTCCCTCTCTCCTCCTCTCTCTCTCTCCCTCTTTCTCATTCTCCCTTTCTCCCACTCCACCCCCTCTCTCTCATCAGTTCCGCAGGAATAAAGTGAGGGACTACGTTCCAGACCCGGACTCAGAATTCGGCTCAGGAGATGAAGACCGTGAGGATCCAGACCTGGTCCTGCGAAGGGTGTGTTATAAACTCATCCCACACATGCTGTCTCTAGATTTAAGAAAGGGGTGGGGCCTAGCTTAAATATAATTAGACTTCATCTTATGACATTAATAAACTTAATTAACTATTATTAATTTACGATTTTAAATACATAATATAAGAAGAAGCCTTTATTGGTCACATATACATTACAGCACAGTGAAATTCTTTTCTTCACATACCCCAGCATGTCAGAGTGCATGATCAGCCATGATACAGCGCCCCCTGGAGCAGACAGGGTTAAGGGCCTTGCAGCTTGGCGCGTGTAATCTGGGTAGAACGTGGTCCGGCGTTGTCCTGCTCTGGATGGCAGCACATGTTTCTCCAGAATGTGTACATATCTTTCTGCAGTAATGCTCGCCCTTTACACACCGAGATTCGACCGGATTCCTCGAATCTTTTAATTATATCGTGCGCTGTAGAAGGTGAAACGCCCAAAATCCTCCCGAAGTGTTGGATTATTCTCTGACTCGACCCGTCCTCGCTCTTGACGGACTCGGCCTTTTTTGGAGGCTCCTTACTGTATATACTATGATTAGACGATCGCCTCACCTGTCTCACATCACCCTCTTATTTCAACTTCTCACATCGCTGTTAGTCCTAAACTACCCTGTCCCAACTTTTTTGGAATTTTTTATTTCAAAATAAAGGTTCATCTTCAAAAAACGATGCAGTTGATTACACAAAACATCAAATCCCTCATCTTCATATGTGTTTTGTTTAAATAAAAGTCAAAGTACATTTACACATCACTCCTCTTTGTTTTTATTAGCTTTTACCCATACTGTCCCAACTTTTTTGGAATTGTGGTTGTAAACCTAGCTCAAATGAGCTAAAGACAAATAACAATAAATAATTTTGTTTCATCACGGTAGGTTCAGTAGCTAACTATGCTGACTAGTTAATGCTAACTGAAGCAGGAACTTGAGGTAAATGATTGTGATTGTGAGTTTATAGAAAACGTTCGACAAAAGATTGTAGCGTATTTAATAAACAAACTTTTTTCAATATCTTCTAATCAGATCCATTAATTTTACATTCAAACTTTAGTGTGCCTGTATTTACTCGCATTTCTGTCCAACTGGGGGCTTTGACTGACCAATCAGGGGCCTCGTCTGTCCAGTCTGGAGCTTTACATCATCAGTCAGTGGCTAGTCACTAAAATCACTGAGTGTCTCTCTCTCTGTCTCTCTCTCTCTCTGTCTGTCTCTATCTTTCTCTCAGCGGTTGGCTGAAGCTCTGCTCCGGTTCGTCAGGACTCGTCTCCAGCCCAGCGTTCTCAGTGCGTGTTTGCGTACACTACGTATTCTCTCCCGTGACCGCCAGGCACTCGCGCCCTTCATCACTGACTTGGCCATCCTCACCCTCGCCTCCCTGGGTGGCATCAAAACCCCACCCCTTTCTCACCATGACAATGAGGAGGAGGAGAAGGAGATAGGAGAAGAGACCGTGGACAGTGTCGCGTCAAATCCCGTCACCAACATGGACTTCCATGTCCATTTCATTGACGCTAACTCAGCAGCTCCTCATGTAAGCTCCGCCCCCTCACACACCCCACACTGTGTGAGCGAGGACATCACGGAGATGGAAAGAACTGACGACATCTACGGAGTGTTGACGAGAGGAAAGAGGGACGCCAGAGAGGAGGAAGACGAGGAGAGGAGTGAGTGGTGTGATGATGGAGAGGTGTGGAGGAAAGAAGCCATGAAGACACTCTGTAATATCATCTACAACAGCCAGAGGGCGCAAGAGAGGGCCAGTGCACTGAGGTGAGACACACACACACACACACACACACACACACACACACACACACACACACACACACACACACACACACACACACAGCGCACTTCATTACTAGGTTCTTGCACATTCTTTATTAAAAAATTCTTGTCCAGATTTTTCTTCAGCTTTATAGACTTCAGTTTTCTTGTTGATTTTAAAGATCGTCATCACTGACACTGGAGACTCCTTCCATAAATGTTACATAAACGTCTCCTCAACATATCATTTATTGATTAGACATGTTTTTCATTTTACATCCGTTTATTAGCAGCGGAGAGTCCGCTGTACACGTCCCTGTGAATGAGCTGTTACTATGGAAACGATAACGTATTAGAACAAGTGATTTACAGCTGCACTACTGCCAGAGCTGCTGTTATAGAAAATTAATCAACACCTTCTGCCCAAATGAAATGTAGATTAAAATAAGAAATAGAAAATAAATGAAAATAAAAGCATGTGTGTATCCTTTGCTTTTGGTCTTTTCTGTCTTTTGCGTTCCTTTTCCCCACTTTTTTCCCCCAGACTCCTCCCAGGTCTTTCGGAAAAGCTGAAGGATGGCATTCGCTCCGTGTCGCCCCCCAGTGGTCAGTTCTATGAGCTGCGGCTGCTGTTCCTGTTGACGGCTTTAAGGCCTGAACTCAGACGACAGCTGCGGCAGGTGAGCACTTCAAGAGAGAGTGGTGAATATGTTACTCTTTTTTACCATGCACTTCCTCTGACACTTCCTGTTCTGCTTCCTACAGGAGCGTGGCGTGTCCATGCTGACGGCCGCTCTGGAGCAGTGTTTGGAAGTTCAGTGGGCTGACGTGTACGAGGTGGTGGCCTGGGACTCCGAGTCGCCCCCTGTCTGTAAGGAGGTCTCTCAGCGTGCCATTGAGATCCTGAAAGTCCTGTTTAACGTCACGTACAGCTCGCACACACAGCAACCTGATGAGGTCCAGCAGATTACTCACAGAAATCCGTACACTCTGCTAAGTCCACTTTCCACTGCAGTCAGTAAGAAGCAGTTAATTAAGCCTCAATGTCTCCCTGTTTATGCCCTCAGGAGGATGCAGCTCTGTATCGCCGCCTAGCTGCTGTACTGCGTCACTGCCTGCTGCTGCCCTGCCAAGGGGAAGAACTGACCGAGGAACTACAGGGGTGAGAAAACACACACATAACACATTATACAACCATGTACTGGGCTGAAATTCTCTAATGAAGATTTAAGGGAATGTTGGGGCCTTAAGTGAACTTCCCCTCCCCTAGTTAGCAGTAATTATTCATTATTATACTTTAATGTACTCTAACACATCTCATAGTTTATAGCGATCCAATATACAGTACGCTACCAGTCTCTTTAATCATCACCTGCAACATCTCCTTAATCATCACCTGTAACCCCTCTTTAATCATCACCTGCAGCCCCTCTTTAATCATCACCTGTAACCCCTCTTTAATCATCACCTGTAACCTCTCTTTAATCATCACCTGTAACCTCTCTTTAATCATCACCTGTAACCCCTCTTTAATCATCACCTGTAACCCCTCTTTAATCATCACCTGTAACCTCTCTTTAATCATCACCTGCAACCCCTCTTTAATCATCACCTGCAGCCCCTCTTTAATCATCACCTGTAACCCCTCTTTAATCATCACCTGTAACCTCTCTTTAATCATCACCTGTAACCTCTCTTTAATCATCACCTGTAACCTCTCTTTAATCATCACCTGTAACCTCTCTTTAATCATCACCTGTAACCTCTCTTTAATCATCACCTGCAACCTCTCTTTAATCATCACCTGTAACCTCTCTTTAATCATCACCTGTAACCTCTCTTTAATCATCACCTGTAACCTCTCTTTAATCATCACCTGCAACCCCTCTTTAATCATCACCTGTAACCCCTCTTTAATCATCACCTGTAACCCCTCTTTAATCATCACCTGTAACCTCTCTTTAATCATCACCTGTAACCTCTCTTTAATCATCACCTGTAACCCCTCTTTAATCATCACCTGTAACCTCTCTTTAATCATCACCTGCAACCCCTCTTTAATCATCACCTGCAGCCCCTCTTTAATCATCACCTGTAACCCCTCTTTAATCATCACCTGTAACCCCTCTTTAATCATCACCTGTAACCTCTCTTTAATCATCACCTGCAACCCCTCTTTAATCATCACCTGTAACCCCTCTTTAATCATCACCTGTAACCTCTCTTTAATCATCACCTGTAACCTCTCTTTAATCATCACCTGCAACCCCTCTTTAATCATCACCTGTAACCCCTCTTTAATCATCACCTGTAACCCCTCTTTAATCATCACCTGTAACCTCTCTTTAATCATCACCTGTAACCCCTCTTTAATCATCACCTGTAACCCCTCTTTAATCATCACCTGTAACCCCTCTTTAATCATCACCTGTAACCCCTCTTTAATCATCACCTGTAACCTCTCTTTAATCATCACCTGTAACCTCTCTTTAATCATCACCTGTAACCCCTCTTTAATCATCACCTGTAACCTCTCTTTAATCATCACCTGCAGCCCCTCTTTAATCATCACCTGTAACCTCTCTTTAATCATCACCTGTAATGTCTGCTGTTACAGAATGTGAGAATCAAAGTTAGACCCATCTCATTAAACGTGATAGAAGCAGATAATACATGACCTTTTGGTTGACCTCTGACCTTTTTTTCTGTCCCTGAAATCTGGACCCCCCCCCACAGGCAGACGGTGAATGTGTTGTCAGCACTCCCTCTGCAGTGTCTGGACGTCCTGCTCTCCGCTCGTCTCTCTGAGGGATCGAGGGAATCGGGCGGAGTCAACATGGACTGTGTCCACTCACTGCTATTGTTCATGGAGAGGAGACTGGACAGAGTAAGAGAGAGAGAGAGAGATTTCTGTTTTATTTAGCAGTTTTACATCACAAAACTGTAGTGGTTTATTAAATAAAAAATAAAATGAAAATCTAGTAAAAGACAAACCTTTGGACTGTACTGTAGATGGACAGGCTGAATTTAAGAATCAGTGTTAGAAGATGGGAAATCCCTAAAATCCTTGTTTTGTTATGTTTATTATATATTATTATATTTACCTTTTATTCATTTAAAACCCAGATATTTTCAATCAGATATTTTCAGTCATAACTGTAACCTCTGAGTCATCTCTGTCCCTCATAAATCTCACGTCTATAGTTTATCAAGTGTGTAGTTGTGTACCTGACGTGTGTGTGTGTGTGTCTGTGTGTGTGTGTGTGTGTCTGTGTGTCTGTGTGTGCGTATGTGTGTGTGTGATTATTAAAGGGTCATAAGCTGAAGGAGAGACTGACTCCGGTGCTGAACCTCCTGACTGAGAGCTGTAGGGCTCACAGAGAAACACGACACTACTTCAGACAGCAGGTGCCAAAACTTTATGCATACCAGACTGTTTACCTCACTGACTATCTGTATGTTCTACACAGTTAGTTATATTAGCATATATACAATCTATATTGAGCACTCATTTGTGTATACACTAATGTCATATAAATAGAAAAGGCATATTTATTTATTTATTTATTTATTTATACACTTTAATCCCCATTTTAAAAATCCAGATTCCTTCAATATGGAAATTGAAAAAGTTCCCCAACCCAAATACCCTGCCCCCTTTTCCATTGTAAACAGTTTTTTTTTAGACTGTATTTGCATACTGGAACCTGATTGGCTCTTATATTTTATGATGCAGTAATGGCACATGTGCTTATGGATATGATTAGTTCTGATTGGTTAATATTGCAATACAGCCACTACGTTTATTTGCATAAACTCAATACTAACACAGATTTCCCATGTGATTAATTTTATCCTCGTTTAAAAATGAAATACAAATAAACAATGCTACAATAAACATTTTCCATATTTCACATCATCTGCACACTAAAGAACTGACTCTGAACAGGTTTAATCATAAAACACATTTTATGACGTTGACATGAGTCGGGGTCCGAGTCGTCTGACCTTTCTGTGCTGTGGCTGGTCAGATTCTGCCGCCGCTGAGGGATGTGGCGCTGAGACCCGAGCAAGGAGACACGATCCGTAACAAATTGGTGAGACTGATGACGCACGTGGACACGGAGCTGAAACACTGTGCCGCTGAGCTACTGTTTGTGCTCTGCAAAGAAAACGGTACAGAAACTCACACACACAGGAAGAGCTTTAGCGTCGGCCATTTTGAGTCATTTAAAAAGATAAAATAGCAGAAGGACGATCAGTACAAATCCGATTATAAAACTACACGCAGTGTAGAATTCTGTCCTGTTCCTACAGTCCCACAGAACCGACGATTCCCTTCAGACATGTTTACGTGAAAGATACATTTCTCATATTCATACAGCCAAAGTCTCCTCATCGTATCACAATTCACTCCATACACTCGTAAAGATAAAGGTTCCACTTAGAACCAAAAAGGGTTTTTTCAGCCTGATGCCACAGGACAAAGAACCTTTTACTCTCAAATTATTTAGAGAGCCATTTATTTACTGCTGCTTTAAAGAACCCACAAATGGTTCTTCAGAGCAGTGCCACAGGGAACCATGTTATAAGTTAAAATAAAAAAAAAACCTTAGTTAGTGCTTTAAGCAACCAAAGTATGGTTCTTAAGAGTGATGCCTGCCAGGAGAACCTTCTCCAGTCCCACAAAGAACTTTAAAGGCTCACTTTAACCTGTTATAGGGTGATACCTTGAAGAACCAATACACAGTTTTTAAGGACCTATAATGAAACATAAAGAACTTCTTTAATCTCCAAAGAACCATATAGCTCAACTCCAGAACCATATACAATGAAAAACGGTTCTTGACAAGAAGAGGATTCTTTGCAGATCCTATGGTGCTGTAAAGAACCTTTGAGGAACCTTCATTTTTAAGAGTGTAGTGCATGTCTACATCAGTACAGGGATGTATTTTATTTTATTTATATTGTCTTCTGTTTAATTCTTCATGTCAATTTTCACGTTTAGCACTTCATCATGGTCCGTTTCTTATCTGATTTGATCTGATGGAGGACGTTCAGTTGTCCCTCTTGAATCATCATTACACCCTGCAACAGAAAGTTTTTCTGTTTCCCAAGAAAAGGTTCCAAACCGGTAACCTTTTAGGAAGCTAGGAACACTTGATAATTGGCACCCTGTCCAGGGTGTACCCCGCCTTGTGCCCGATGCTCCCTGGGATAGGCTCCAGGTTGTGACCCTGAAAAGGATAAGCGGTATAGAAGATGGATGGATGTATGGATGGATGGATGGATGGATGGCACACTTGATAATATAAAAATTCACCAGCAAACCCATCACAAATGAAAGCTCCAGTCTGTGCTCGTCTATTTTTACAGAGTCCTCTTGAACTAGGACAAAAACAGTATTTAACAATTATTTAACGCAGGTGTATAATGACCTGGTTAGCTTGTTAATGCGTGAATTTACCTGGCAGTTCTGAACCTGAGATGATGTTGTTAATTGTTGATGTGTGTGGCAGTGGGATTCTGGATAGTACTGAGTTACAGTCATGACATGGAGGTGTGAAGCAGGTTTTTTTTCCCCTCTGTTTGATGGAAAAGAACAGGAATGTGTGTGTGATATCAGCAGACGACTGAGTCTCCGAGTCCGAATAAAAATCTGAGTCTCACAAAGTGACCGATGTGAGAGATGGAAGTGATATAATGGACACTGAATGAGTGTACTGTCTGACTAATAACCATGTGTGTGTGTTGTGTGTGTGTGTGTATCAGTGGGCCGGTTCGTGAAGTACACTGGTTATGGCAATGCAGCAGGTTTGTTAGCAGCCCGAGGCCTCCTGAGCGGTCGCAGCTCGACTCCTCAGTCTAAGTACTCCAGCGACTCGGACTCGGACACGGAGGAGTACCGACAGGCCAGAGACAGGATCAACTTGGTGACGGGGCGAGTCGAGGAGCCGCAGCCCGACCCCATGGAGGGGATGAGTGAGGAGGAGAAGGAGGCCGAAGCTGTGCGTCTTGTCGCCATGTTCAACAGACTCTCCAGGTATGTATGTGTGTGTGTGTGTGTGTGTGTGTGTGTGTGTGTGTGTCCCTGGGTGTGGTGCTCCTTTTCTTGTGCTTTCTGGTTGAGTCAGTGCAGTCTATTGCTCACGGTAACTGCTATTCACTCCCAGCTCCCTTCCTGCTACACCCAGCCCCACCTTGCCTTCCCCATGACTCTCCAGCTCTGCACTCAGCTCTCACCCCACTGACCCAAGTTCAAGCCCTGACCCTGACTACACATCACCACACTCCCTTCCCACACTCCCCAACTTCCACTACCCTTCAATAAATCCTGTTTAACCTTCAGTCCTTGGGTTTGTGGTCCTCATAACAGAACAATCTGGCTACCCTGTCCCATCAGGGCACTATCCTTAGTTAGCATGAACTACAGCTGTGTACACTCTCTGAGAGCCACCAGGCTATGGTGGCCCAGCTTGGGCTCCTCACGCAGTAACTCAACAGCGTCCTCCCCCAAATGGTCCAGCCTGCCTCCGTTGTCCAATCTGTCTCCTCTCACAGTCCACTATGGCACAAAGACCACATCCCAGGACCCGAGCCCTATGCAGGTGACCTAGGGAGATGAAGGTCCTCCTTCCTTCAGTGTTCCTTCATGTTTGCTCAGCATCATAATACCAATACCACCAATGAAGCCAGGGTAGCCTATATCACGAGGCTTCTTAGGGGAGATGCTCTAGCCTGGGCCACTGGCACATGGGATAGGCAGCCAGCTCTGTGGTCCTCTCTCTTTTCCTTCACCACAGAACTATGGAAGTTTTTTGACCATCCTGTCTGAGGGAAGGAGGTCACCAAGTGCCTGCTCCCTCCGCCAGGGGTCTTGCAGTGTGGTGAAGTATTCGGTGGAGTTCCATGTTCTGGCAGCCGAGTCTGGGTAGAGCTAGGAGGTGCTCCAGGAAGTATTTGTGAATGGACTCAACGAGCAGATGAAGGACAAACTTGCCATAAAAGACGAGTCAGACTCTCTCGATGTGCTGGATCTCCCTTGTTATCTGGCTGGATAAATCACATGTGATTGAGGTGCAGAGAGAGAGCTGGCTGGCCCCAGGCCCCTCAAGTCCCTCGTCTTCCTCCCTGTTTGTTCACCAACTCAGCCCCTGGGCCTCAGCCCCTGGGCCTCAGCCCAGTCCTCAAGTCCCTTCCAGTTCCCCTTTGTTTGGAGGAGAACCCATGCAGGTAGGCTTGGGCCTGGCTCACCCCTGCCAAACACGACCGCTGGTTCCAGGATGGTGCGTTCATATACTGTGGCCAATCAAACCACTTCATATCCACCTCTCCTTGGCCAAAAGAGCACCACCTCTCCTATCTCCCTGTCCTACTACAACATTCCAGCCACCCTGTGCCACAACCAGCTCTCCATTCCCCTACATGCGCTGGTCAACACAGGCACCGAAGACAGTTTCCTGTGTCTGCCGGTAGCTTCCCAATCTGGTCTCCCTTTGGAACAACTGGACCCCCTATGACTGTTAATGCGCTGTATGGGAGATTCTTGGCCCAGGTCACCCATCGCACTGTTCCACTGCTCCTGGTTCTCTTGGGAAACTACCGCGAGCAGGACTGTTTTAATGTCATCTCCTCCCCACATACTCCCCTAGTTTTGGACCACTCCTGGTTAACTAAACACAACCCCCAGATAGACTGATTGGCTGGTTGGGTTGTCAACTGGAGCCTCGTCTGCCTCTCTTCATGTCTGAAATGAACTCTTCCACCCATTACATCCACAACAGCACCTCTGACCCTAAGCCCTCCAAATCTCTCATCCATACCCCCCTAGTATCATGACCTGGGAGAGGTCTTCATCAAGGACCGGGCTCTCTCACTACCACCTCACCTCCTGTATGACTGCGCCATCAGCTTGCTTCCCTCTCCCGTCCTGAGAGAGAGGCCATGGAAAAATACATTAATGACTCCCTCATTGCTGGTATCATCTGACTTTCTTCCTCCCCCCTGGGAGCCAGCTTCTTCTTCATGGCCAAGAAGGGCAAAACCATCCATCCTTGTATTGATTACCGGGTCCTTAACAATATCACCATTAAAAATAAGTACCTGCTGGCTCTCCTCAGCTCAGCTTTCGGAGCCCCTGCACAGAGCCACTGTGTTCACCAAATCGGACCTGCGGAATTCATACCATCTGGATAGGATCAGAGAGGGGGATGAATGGAAGATGGCGTTGCCTCTGAACGCAAACTCCCAAACTCCACCTCTTTTACTCTGAGACCTCCCCCTGTCTGTGATTGGATCAAATACTACATAGTTGCTTGCATCACAGCACAGAGGGGAAGCTGCTCAATTTCAGTTCCTTGCTCACGGTTGTTGAAGCAGCAGCATGAACACCTTTAGAAACCAAACAGTGCTACAACATGATTACTGCACGACATGTCCAGAAGAGATATTAACGATGTTCACATGGGCATAAATTCAACCTGACAGAGAAAAAAAAACCACAAAGAGGCCAAGAAAAGAAACCATTCAGCTTCCTCTAGACTATAAGTAATATAAGAATTGGACCATCAGTATGCAACCAATCAGGATAAGAAGGCGGTTCTACTCAGTCACATGACTTGTAAAAACAACACACAAGCCTCTTTAGCCTTATCTGCATTTAGATAGTTACAAGACTATCTATTAGACAAGACAGTTGGCACGCCATGTTTAAGCCATGTTTACACTGTTGACATTTATCTACACCGGCACTATATAATGCTTAGATCACACCCATTGTTGTTGTTCCAAACTCCTGCCCCTTAGGCGGAAGCACTAATATACTGAATAGGTTAAACAGATAGCTTTAACTCTGAGTGTGTTTGATTTTGAGTATTACTCTTTTCCTTTCCTTTACCTCTGACTCTCCTGTTCTTTCTCTGCATGCGCTTCTCAGGGATAAGATCATTCAGCCGATGTCGGTGACACCGGACGGCCGACTGGCGCCTCTCTGTGGCATTATGAGAAATAGCGCCCTGGAAGAGGAGGAAGAGGAGGAAGAGGAGGAGGAAGAAGAAGAAGCAGACTGTGAGGAAGTGGATTAGGATGTGATCCTGAACCCTGAACCTCCATCATTCAGTTCCAGCTCTTATCCAACTGTTAATGTAGTGGACTGAATGTGGATTTGGTAGGGAGGTAGATATGCAGGTACAGGGTTGTTAATCAGTGGCATAGATGGAGAGCAAAAGAAAGGGATCACAAAAAGATACGGGGAAAAAGAGAAAGAGAAAACTGACAGTCCGAGATACAGTGCAGAAAAGGGAAAAGAGATGAAGAATGATATATAACATGTACATAAAAGCACAGACCATGGCAGTTCTATATAGAGGATAGTGTGTGTGTGTGTGTGTGTGTGTGTGTGTAGTCACATGATAGCAGCATCCCTGTAGGAAAATATGTAATAATTTTTGAAGAGAGTGAGAGTTACAGTGAGAGAGAGAGAGAGAGAGTGAGAGAGAGAGAGAGAGAGACACAAAGAAAGACAGCCATCATTGCAGACAGAAAAATGCTAGCAAGGTTGCCATGACTGCGTTGCCATGGTAACTACAGGAATATGTAGTTCTCCAGATTTGAGATCTATCTATCTCTCTCCCTCTCTCTCTCTCTTTTCCAAAGACTGGAGTGTTTACCTCGGATGAGAACTGCTGAGGTTCAAATCTAATGCTGTGTGAGCTGTAATGAAAGAATATTAGCAGCTAAATAAAAAAACATTTCATTTCCTGTACTCTCAGAGAGGCGTTTTCATTTGCAGCACGATTCCCCCCACACTTTTATTCAAAAAGCCGTGCGATGGTGGAATTACAGCGTGCAGAGGGACCATTAACCACATCAGCACAGTTTAATGTGTGGCTTTCAATCCTCTCTGTCTGAGTCGCTGTTTTTCTCCTTTTTGTTCCCCAACCTGAAAGCCTGAGCGCCTGAGAGCCAAGGAAGGGGGAGGACGTCGGGGCAAGGCAGGAGACAGCTCGTGAGTCAGCACTCACAATATAGCAAGACAACAGACGTGTTTATATGCTGTTATGATATAAAAATTAAAGTTATGATCTCACGATGAATATCAATTCAAATGCACCAAATGAAGACTTTTAAAAGAAGATAAAACTGAGAGCACTATGTATACGCTGTTCTGATAAACTACTAAAGATTCAAACTGACTCTAGGTATGTTAAAGGTGTAGTCAGTGATTTTAGTGGTACTGTTTGCTCCAAAGCCACACCCCCAAACACTACACTACAGTAACACCCCTTTCACACCTACTGGTCCATTTTATCCAGAGAGAAATGTATTCTTTTGGCTTTCGCTATTTGGTTTGGTTTCACACATCAAATATTTTAACGAGTCAAAAACAAACAAACAAAAACAAGAAACTAACAAATCTTTACAAAGTGCACATAGAAAGGACAAAAATCCCCCGAGCACAGAGACAACACGTATCCAGAAATAAACGATTATATAATTATATAAATAACTCGTTTAAAACATTTTGTTTCGCACCGGGTTTTCTTTCTTCCGTCAGCCCAAATCTCCAGAACCACTACAGCTCTGTCCTGTGCCTCAGTTTATCAGCTCACAGCTAGAGAAAAACCCCCAAAACACACAGCGTGACTGATTCACTTCCTGCACTTAGTCGATTCAGAGTCAAATCACTTTCTCACTAGAGTTCATTCAGAAGCAGACCGAAACCTCTCTCAGGTGCTCTCCGACCCGAGCGTGATGGCCCGAGTGTGTTCTGCTAAAGAACCGCACCGAAGAGGAGAACACATCAGGGTTCTGTTTAAACTCACTAAACATGCTGTATGAGAACGCGTCCTATAACACTCGAATGCTGGTGCAAAAGGCGGAGCTTTCTGAATCAACATGTATGATTGACAGGTGAGTAGATCTGTCTCCTTGTCCTGATGTTGGTGGTTCATCATTATTTGTTTATCTCCTGTGTATTTAATTAAAAGTGTCCAGATTTAAAGAGAAAAAAAACACTGACTGCAGCTTTAATGAGTGTTAATTTTTAACACTAACACATTCAATTAAAAAAAAAAAAAAGAATATTCTAGCATTTTCCCAAAACAAGCTAAAGCCGTAACTTTAGATTTAAAGATTTAAAGTTTGAAAGTTATTAAGAAGTGAATTTATCGCTCAGTTCCACCTGTTGAGTTTCCACATGACTGGTTTCGGATTCTCCCACCATTTTCATCTCCTGAACTTTTTAAATTTTTTCGGATTTTATTTGCAGTCATCAAATACAGGAGCGCTCATTTTCAGATGAGACTGAAGCAGCTGTACAATATTTACAGAGAAATAAAACCAAAAAGCTCCAAAATAATAATAATAATAATAATAATAATCATCATCATCATCATCATCGCAAACGATCAACAGATTAAAAAAAAACAAACACAGACATTTTCACATTAAAAAAATGTTACATCCCTCTGCACCATCACGCTTTCTTTGAGAAAACGAACAGATATGCCGTTTAATCCGTTTTTTTCCCTTTTTTTCTTTTGAAGAACAAACAGAAAGAAACACGTTTTTAAGTTTAAATACATTTTTGTCTTTGTTCTTTTTTTTTCTGAGAAAAAATGACATCACACACAGCGTTAGACTCTCCCTTTAAATCCCCCCCCTCCCCCCTTTTTAACTTCAGTTCTTTCAGAGGCGGGAAGAGCAGGGAATTATGGGTAGGCCATGTCATGTACATTTTAATAAAACAAATATTATTATTCAAAATAACAGCAAACGGCCCCAGCTTTAGGCTTTTAAGGGGTGCACTTGTTACAAATGTCCTTGTATAAATAATACAAATAATAAATGTCAATAATAATAATAATAATAATAATAATAATAATAATAATAATACATATTTATATATTTAAGAAGAGTGTGCATGGAACGTAGCGTTCGAGGCTCTAACCCTGTTCCCCTGGGCACTGTCTCTACCCTTCTTCACATCTTCACACATTCTCTCTTTTCTCTTTTCTTTCTGCCTCCTGTTTTTCACAAAATACAAGAAACGAAATGTTTCACAAAACAAAACATAAAAAAGAAAACATTTTCAAGTGACACTGCAGCATCCCAGAACACGTCTCGCTCCTTCTACAGGACTGTGTCAGGAACTTGGTACATTCGAACGTCCTGCTGCTCGGAGGTCTGTAACGGTTCAGTAACGCTTCACTCTCCTCTCCGCCACTCTGAGCGTGCTCTGACCTTTGACCTTTGCCCTTCAAGGCTTGTTGCTAAGAGTCAGCAGTTCGATGAAGGAATTGAACAGGGTCTCCAGCCAGCTCTGGTTGGCCATGCACTGCTGAACCACCTCCTCCTGCCCGGGATCGTCCGCCGCCTGCTCGATACTGTCCGTCTGAAACCAGGAGGAGAGACTAAATCACTTCAGTTCGAGTGTATTTGTTTAACAATGGAGCTTTACAGTTATGTACAAATTACAGATATAAATTTTACATTTATACATTTATCTGTAATGAGCAGCCAGAGGCGACGGTGGTGAGGAAAAACTCCCTGAGACGATATGAGGAAGAAACCTCGAGAGAACCCGTCCTCATCTGGGTGACACCGGTTAGTGCGATTATAAATAAATACACCCTTTCTATAAATATGCTAATACTATATGCAGTTGTGTAACCAGGAAATTATGAGTATAAGCTATTTATTAATTATAGCTTTAACTTAAAGTCTACTGTATCGAACTGAAGTTATCAACTGTTCAATGAAGGAGACTTAAATATAAACTGTTCTTAGCTATTCCAGTCTTAAAGCTATCCAAGGATGAACGTCCACAGCCATGTTTACGGTTTCTACAAAGAGAAAAGTTTAATGCAAAATAAATTCCAATAAATCATCAATCTGTTCTTGTATCAGTGCCGAACATTTACTCACAAAATCCACTGACAATATTATATTCTTCAATATAAACACATTTAATGTGTTTCAGGGTGGACATGTTCTTTAAGGCAGAGAACCCTGCCTGGTAAATATCGCAGACACACTGCAGTTCATCGCACTTCCTCCCGTTAGTCCTAAAACACTCTGATTCTTTGTTTGGTTCTAAACACGATGGACCAGCAGATTTCACAACGGTTTCTAAATTAAAACGCTCTGATTAACAGCAGGCCTGAATCATCACAGTCACTCAACAAACAGAGTGGATAAAAACAGATGTCTACAGAAAACACAGGACAAACTGATTCTTTATTCTACAAATTTACATGGCCTTTCGCGGACACACAGAAACGTTCTCCGCTAACAAACTGGTGCTCTTTAGATCTTTAAAATACATTTCAATCAGTTAAAGAACCTAGCGAATAGTGATGGGAATTCCAGCGCTTTTAAATGAGTCACTTAAATAAGAGTCGACTCTTCTTGGCTCCCAAATGATTCCTTGCCATTTTTCTCCACAAAACTGGCCAAAGTCATTGCACTTTTACTTAAACTGTTCTTCTATCACTTAAAGTGTTCGGTAAAATCTTCCTGATTAACAGTGAATAGTAGTGTTATTCTTTTATAAACACACACACACACACACACATACACACACACACACACACACACACACACACACACACACATATACACACACACCAAACAGATTCTTACTCGAACGGTCTCTAAACTGTTATTCAGTTGTTGTTAACATTCACTGGATGTATTTTTGTCACAGCTGTGCTGTGTGTGAGTAATGTTAGTAGCTTTACAGATTCCAATCGAACATGGCAAAGTTTCCATCAAATGCATCAAAGCAGCGATTACGGTTCTTCATAAACATGAGTCGGTTCTCAAAGTTCAGTTAAAAGAACTGGGTCAAAGAGTTGACTCGTTACAGAGCGACACACACTGGAGTAGTGACCAAACGAAAGGAAAATGAAATATATGTGCTTCTTATTTCTTTTCCTCGCTTCTTCGTTCCTCGCTCCGTGAAAGCAAGGAAAGAGTTCAAGAAAAACATATTTACCATCTTCACCACTTTAAACAGACTTTAGTGACTTTACTTATGGATGACGTCAGTAGTTACTGTACTAACTGCATTTACACAACACTGATTACACACAGAGTTTTCTATCATTAAAACGCTACTGCACGTGTAGCTACATCACACGCTTAAGATTATACTCCTCGTGTTAAATATATCAGATTTTAGGGTTTTTTCAGGAATGATGGAGAATTTACACACAACCAAACAATACTTTGCACAGGAAGTATGTGTCTTCGCTCGAGAACCCTCCTGTCTTTTCTCTCCTCTCTCATTGAGCCCTTAAAGATGGAGGACTGATTGATTTCTGGGTTATGGGCTCACGCCAGTTTCGGAAGCACCCATTGTTTTGATTCATTTAGAACGTGTACATTCCCAAACAATAACTCACTAACTGAAGGCTAATACCTGCTTCTTCTGAGACACATGAAGCCAACGGCATCTTTTCAAACTGCTGCTCATGCTGCATCACAGGGAGGCGTAACACGCTCAGAGGAAAGCGCTATCTGTCCTCTTCCACATACATACATAGATGACCACGATTGGCTACTGTCGCTGTGATTGATGGGGACGACAGAGTATGCCCCTCCCACCCTGAGAGCACGGACAAGTTTGTTCTCTTGGACTCCAGGATACAGATGGCTGTGTCATCGTCAAGATCCGAACTCAAGATCGGTTGAGCAATGTCACAGACAATTCCACTTTCTATCAGTCGAGGGTGAGGCTGAGGAGAAGTGCTTCCTCCGACACGTGAAGATTTCAAACTTCACGTCAGAGAAGACGCTACGTGAGCCTGCTCTGTACACATGAGCGAACAGGTTTTAAACTTCCAACAATAAACACAAAACTCCTGATCACCAGACGACGAGGCGGAATCTTACACAGTCTCTGAAATACACACTGTTCCCATAAGAGGAAAATCAGAAACGCTAAACAGACGAGTGATTCGACCATCAGGACGCCATCTGCGTGCCACTGATATCACATTTACAAATCTGTGTGTAAAGTAAAGATAACAGACATTGTGCACGCAGTATATAAACCTATATCTATTCATCTACTGTCTCATCCCACTATCATTAAAACTTATCATTAAAATACTGCAGAAACCCGATTGTTTTTTTTTTATTATCATTATGTGAAATCTTTTAACCACTTAATGAAACGTTTACATGTTATTTCACTCGCTCAAAACATTCACTAGTGCTGTAGTCAAGACGGACATTCTCCCGTCCGAGACACGACTAGCCGAGATAGAGCCAAGACCATGTCTTAAGGGGGTCGAAGGTCAAAGCCAAGTCAAACTCAGCTGAGATCAAGACATGTTTAACGAGACCAGTGTCCAAGAACAAAACAGAAAATTCCTCAAGACCAGTCTCAAGTCCTAGAGCCCTACACTTCACAAGTATGAAGTATTTAAACCATCCCACAAGTCACAGGTTTAAGTTTCATCATCGGAAATGCTAAATGTCCCATGATTCTGATGATCATGGGAGGAAGAAAAGGAAGTTCTCTCTTTCCTTTTTATTTAAAATTCAGTTATTGTGAAATTGACTGCCGAGGACACATACACCACTATTACTCAAATTATAGACTGAAAGTAAATTATTAATAAACAAAAAAACCCCAAACATTTTAAGTAAATGGGGCGGCTGTGTCTCAGGTGGTAGAGCGGGTTGTCCACTAATCGTAGGGTTGGAGGTTCGATTCCTGGCCCGCATGACTCCACATGCCGAAGTGTCCTTGGGCAAGACGCTGAACCCCAAGTTGCTTCCGATGGCAAGTTAGCACCTTGTGTGTGTGAATGGGTGAATGAGACACAGTGTAAAACGCTTTAGATAAAACCGCTATATAAGTGCACCATTTACCGTGTAAGTAAATAAACAGAAAGTCCATAATGTCCTCATGTCATTAGCATGGATGCTACTTTTATGTTTTTCCTAATTCCATTCCATTCCAACAACTCCCTGCAGCTACACATTTAAGAGCAAAATGCCAAGAAGGGATGTTGCTGTCTAAAGTGAGTGAGCGAGTGAACGGCAGGTGAATTACTGAGGAGTCATTTGAAAATGAGTCAACTCCTTGAGTCAGCTCTTTTAGGTGAACGTTGAGAATCGACTCACTTTTCTCCTCAGATGTAGATAATCCCATTAAACAAAATGCTTCCCTGGAAACATCTGAGCTGCTCATTAGTGTGAACGGTGAGTCGTGTGTTTGACACTCAGCTGTGCGCGTGAATGAATCGACATGACGAAAGATCCGCTTCACTACTGCTTGATGATGTAAGATCCAATGGAGAGTAATGTTATTCTGTTAATTAGGAGGTAGAGTAAGAGATTGTATGTAAGAGTAAGAAAAGAACAATGAAAAGTCAAAATATCGTAAAATGAATCCGGTTTAGAAAAAACATGGCAATGAGTCATTTGGGAACCAAAAGAGTCGACTTTTATTGGTGAGCTGAGCCAAATGATCTGATTCTTTGAAAAGATATGGAATTCCCATCGTAGTGTGAATCAAACCAAACAACACAGTGCATTATGGGTATTCCATAGCTGCTAGGGTGCATCATGTGTACACTACAGGTCGCACTGCATTACAGGACCAACAGAGTCCGCTGTGTTTTCAGACACCACTACTGTACATCATGACAATACGGACACAGCGTTAGACAGTACAGTATGACAGTTCTCCACAGCACATGTGAATAAACGCGAGGTTATCTGTACCTCCTTCTTGCAGTGCAGAAAGGTGTGATATTTATAATGATGGAGCGAGTGGTACAGGCTGTAGATCCGACACATCTCTGTCGACAGCTTCAGATCCTGAGGGACAGAAAGAGGAATAAAATGAACAGAACTTATTGATAGCTCAGCTTGGAAGTTTTACAGTCAGGGATAGTTCGTCTGGTGGCGCCGTGTGTTTATAACTTCCCTAGAGTTTGCTCTGAAGTCACACTTCTCAGATTAATGTTCTAATACAGGATGTTTCCATTCCTGTAAAAACTTTCTGTTGACACAGGAAATTGGCTCTTTTTTGTAGTGCAACATCCTCTCCCACACAGTTTTACCTTAGCGGTGAGAAAAGAGATGAGATCTTTTCTATACTAAAATACCGGCACTTTTATAAACATCCATCGTGTTGTAATGAATCGATGCAACGTCACAGAACACACTGTAAGGCTAGGTTTTTATTACAGTTTAATTCATTATTTTACCATTTAATAAGTGGTGTCTGGCACCAAGACTATAGGAGGGGATCCTTTAAGTCCTGCAAGTTGGATCAGATTTGTTTGTCCAGCACATCCCACAGATGCTGGATCGGATTTGTTTGTCCAGCACATCCCACAGATGCTGGAACAGATTGGGATGTGTTGAATTTGGAAACCAAGTCAACACCTTGAACTCTTCTTCATGTTTTTCAGACCGTTCCTGAACAATGTGTGCGCGGTGCTGCAGGGCGCATTATACTGCTGAAAGAGGTAGGATCCATTGCAGTGGTGTACCTGGTCCGAATGATGTTTAGGGTGGTGGTGTGTGTCAAACTGACGTCCATGTGAATTCCACAAGGTTTCCCAGCAGAACATTGGCAAGAGCATCAGACTGTCTCCTCTGGCTTGTCTTCTTCCCACAGTGCATCCTGGTGCCATCACTTCCACACCCGCTCGTACACGTGATGACGGGATTCGTCGGACCAGGCCACGTTCTTCCATCTCTCCATGGTCCAGATCTGATGCTCACGTGCCCATTGTAGGAGCTTTCAGCGGTGTACAGGGGTCAGCATGGGCACTCTTAGCGGTCTGCAGCTACAAAGCCCCATACGCAGCAAGCTGTGATGCTCTGTGTGTTCTGACACATTCCTCCTCTAACCATCATTAAAAATTTCCAGTGCCACAGTAGCCCTTCTCTCAGTTCGGACCAGACAAGACAAAGCACACCATCCTCATGTACTGATGAGCCTAGGGAGCCCAAACCCTGTCACTGATCTCTGCTTTAATTTGGCCAGACCGTGACACGCACCATTGTTATGAACTAATCAAAGTTATTCGCTTCATCTGTGAGTGCTCATGGGTGTATCTATTTAGATTGGTCAACACTCAGTCATAGTCAGTGCCAGCATCTCAAGGTGTTTGTTTAACAGCTGCTCTAAAAAATGTCTGCTTTGTTGTTTAGTTTCCTGGTTTTAGTGTTAATTTAGTTTTTGCTGTTTACCTGTTGCTTGGGCAGACTCTTTTTGACACGGTTGAGAGTTTTGCGGTTATATCCTTCTCCGCCGAGCCGTACTTTCACCATGCCGGACTCCAGAGCATCAGCACTCATCTGAGGATACATGTGTAGAGCTTCCTGTACAACACACACACACACACACACACAGGAAGATTAAATGGAGGTAAAAAGAACAGCTATATCTTTTTCTAATCTTGAGTTGGAGAAGGTGGTACCTGGTGTTGAGCGTTCAGGTTCACTCTTCTCAGTAATCTGCGTTTCTGCTCGTTCAGAATGCTGTCGATCTTCCTCATGGGTGGGAGATAAAGCTCATCTAGAAACACGAGGGAGGACATGTGAATATTTACAGTACAGGACTTTGGGAGATCATTCGCTGTCACTTCACATGACTTCACTACATTAATACCTAATCGAACCTCCTGACTCATCTGGGATCTTCTTGGGACATGTGCTCATATACACACGTACACCAAATTAAAGCCCATGTATCCATCCATCCATCCATCCATCCATAGATCCATAAACAGAGTTTTAGATGTTCATCCAAGTCTCTTTCCTCACTTTATCCTGAGCCCCGCCCTCCAATCCCTCACATCATCATAGTCATCCTTTCCTCTATTCCTTGAGTCACTCTCTGTCCTCACCATTGGTGTCCTCCAGCGCCTGGATCATGTCAGGGTCGAGCGCCGTGCTCACCAACATCTCCACATAGCTGCGGAACATCTCCCTCATCGCTCGACTGTTTATCACACTGCGCACTGAGCCTGAGAGGGTTTCAAAAACATACAAACACACATCACTGTGATTAAACAAACATACATATTCTGTGTGATACTAAACTGATAATTCAACCTAAAGCCCAAAAAACACCCACAATGTCACCTTCACCCCAAACGTACACAATCCGCTGACTATGTAGCTAACTAACAATCCAAGTGATGGCCATCTTTTTGAATTGCTGTCCTCTTCCACATACATGTGCTCACAGATGCTCTGATGAACACATGTATGTGGAAGAGGACAGCAATTCAAAAAGATGGCCATCACTTGGATTGTTAGTTAGCTATATTAGCATTGTAGCTTCACTTCAGTCACCAAACATGTCTTTGATTTTGTTACATACATCATCAACCATTCAGTCACACACACACACACACACACACCTTCATCCTCACTGGCAGAGGGGGAGGAGTCTGACTCAGAGGAGGGAACTTCCTTCAGCCACTTCTTCCTCTTTTTGGGTGGAGGCTCCGCCTTCACTTTCACAGTCCTGCTCCTGGCCTTCTCCGCTCTCTTCTCTCCTCCTGCTCCTCCTCTCTTCTCCTCCTTCACTCTCCCTCGCTCCGCTCCACCTCTCCTCTCTAACTTTTCCTGATTTTGCCTCTCTTGGAGCTTCTTTTCCTTTTCTCTCTCCTTCTCGCGCTCTCTCTCCCTTTCTTTTTCCTCCTTTTCCTTTTCCCGTTGCTTCTCTCTCTCCCTCTGCCTCTCTTTTTCACGCTCTCTTTCTCTATGTTTCTCTCGCTCTCTCTCCTTATCCTTCTCCTTATCTTGTTGTTTCTCTCTTTCCCTTGCTCTCGCTTTCTCTCGTTCCTTCTCTCTTTCCTTCTCCCTCTGTTTTTCTCTCTCCTCCCTCTCTCGCTCTCGTTCCATTTCCCGTTCTTTCTCTTTTTCTTGCTTTTCTTTTTCCCTCTGTTCTGCCTCTTTCATTCTCTCTTTCTCCCTCTCTCTTCTCTCTCTCTCTTTCACCCTCTCCCTCTCTCTTTGTTCGTGCTGCTCTCTCTCTCGTTGTCTCTCTCTCTCTCTTGCTTTTTCTCTCTCCTCTCGTTCCACACGGGGCGGAGTTTGACTGCGGATGGTGGGCAGCGGCTTAGCAAGTGATTGGCGCCTGGTCAGAGATAAAAAAAACATGATGACTGTAATCTAAACATAATTATATGAAAATACTAACACTTTAATGATCAACATAACGTGATTTTCTGAGATATTTTAAGATAATTTTATAAATGCTCAGTGTCTTATTTGCTAACGCTAGCTATCTGGCCCACATGAGGTAACCTGACAGGATTATTATATATTCATAAATATAACATTTGAATAAATGTTCTTAAACTTTACTGCCAGTGCTTTCATGGCTAACATGAGCTAACCTGAGAAGAATGTTTGATAACTTCACTGCTAACACAAGCCAGCTAGATGAGCTAACCTGAAAATTATGTTCATGAACGTCCCGAATGTTTACTGCTAATACTAGCTACCTGGCTACCATGATGTAACCTGACAGGATTTTGACAGAACTGTTATGCTCATTATATATTCATGAATAACCTACTAACTAATCCACTTCTAACTAGCTAGTAAGCTAACATGACATAACCTGACTAGATTATTGTGATATATTCATAAATGTTCATAATATTCACTACTAATGCTTTCATGGCTAATTTGAGCGAATCTGGCAGGATTTCTGAGAGACTTTTAAGTTATTTTCGTAAATGTTCAGTATATTCACTATTAGTACCTGCTAGCTGGCTAAAATGAGGTAACCTGAAAGGATTTATGAGAGAAGTTTTAAGTTGTGTTCATGAATGTTTTGAATCTCTACTGTTAACACAAGCTAGCTTGCTAATATGAGCTAACCTGACAGGATTTGTTTTGTTATACTCATTACTGTTCAATATTTTCCCCTGCTAACACTAGTTATTTGGCTAACATGAAGTAAGATGGGTCTTTTATGTTTATAAATATTCCGAATCTTCACTACTGACACTATTCATTAAGCTAACATGAAGTAAACTGACAGGTTTTTTGAGTTATATTCAGAAATATTCGTAATCATCACAGCTATGACTAGCTAGCTAGCTAACCTGAGGTACACCAACACAATTTCTGAGAAGATTTTAGATTATGTTCATAAATATTCAGAATTTTTTATTGCTAATACTAGCTAGCTGGCTAACATGAGGTAACCTGACAGGATATTTTATGTTCATAAATTGATAATATTCACTACTAACATTAGCCAGTAATCTAACAAGTAAGCAACCTGACAGGATTTTGGGTTGTACTCATAGATGTTCATAATCTTTACTCCTAATTCGTGCGTCTCATGTGCTAACCTGACTGGATTTTTATTGTGTTATGTTCATAAATGTTCAATATTTTCAATGTTAACACTAGTTAGCTGGCTAACCTGAGGTAACCTGACAGGATATTCTGAGAGGATTTTTAAGTTTTTATAAATGTTTAATATTTTCAATGTGAACACTAGTTAGCTGGCTAACATGAGGTAACCTGACAATTCTCTGAGAGAATTTTAAAGTTTTTATAAATGTTAATTATTTTCAATGCTAACACTAGTTAGCTGGCTAACATGAGGTAACCTGACAGGATTTTCTGAGAGGATATTCTGTTCCTTTCTGAAGGTTATGTCTTTGTGTTTATAATTCTCTACCTGAGTGCAATGCCGGCTCTGTGCCAAGGTTTCCGAGAACACACTCTCACGTAATCCTTCTTGTTCACGTTCTCCAGGAACTTAACGTACAGCCGTTGATATCTCATTTTCGCGTCTCCGAAGTAGCCCAGATACTGCAGGTGAGTGAGAGGAGGAGAGGAAAATATTTTATTTCTCACTTCAGAGCTGGCAGAGAGCAGAAACAGAGGAGCAAACAGAAGGTGAGAAGCTCTCAGAATGATGGAGGAGGTCATTAAAGAGGACCAACTCACATTGCTGGTGGCACAGAACTGCCGCTGACCGTCCTTAATCTCAGGTGCGAACTTCTGCAGCAGAGCTTTCTGCACTCTCCAAATCGGAGGAGGCTCTCGTCCTGTCTGCAGAGCCAGCTAGAGGACGAGAGGAGAAAGAGATGTATAGGTGAGGAGGAGAGAAAGAGAGATAGAGAAGGAGAGTTAGAGTTACAGAGGAACAGAGGGAGGTGTAAAGAAAACATGGAGAAAGTGAGCGAGAAATTAAGAAGAGAAAGATGGAATGAGGGCGAGAGAAGTGGAAAAGTGGGAGAGAGAAGAAGAAGGGAAAACATGCAGAGAAAGGAATCAGAAGAAATGGAGAGAGAAAAGGAGATGAGCGAGATAGAGTAAGATGAAGGGATGAGAAAGAAGAACGATAGAAGCAGGGAGAGAAGAGAAGGGAGAAAGAGCAAGAGAATGTGGGATAGAAGAAGAATAAGAGAGAGAAACAGGTGAGGGGAGAGAAAAAAGATAAGGAGAACGTGAGAGAGAGAGAGAAAGAAGAGAAAGATGGAAAGGGAGTGCATAAGAGAGAATGCAAGTAAACATAAAAAGAAGGGAAAAGATAAAGAGACATAAATTAGAAAGCAAAAAAAAGAATAGAAATCGAATAAGATGGAGGGATAGCATAACAGCGAGGTTGGAAAAGACGGATAAAAGAAAATGAGAGAAACAATTGAGAAAGAAGAGAATAAGGTAGAGAAAAATTGAGCACAGAAAGAGGGAAAAAGTCAGAGAGGCAGAAAAGTGGGGAAAGAAAAAGAAGGGAAAATATGCAGAGAAAGAAAGAAGCAGAGAAAGAGAATACAAGAAGAAATAGAGGAGAAAAAGAGAGAGTATGGATAAGTAAAAGAAAGGTAAGGAAAGAGAGATAATAATGGGAGAAAAAGATGAGAAAGATGGCGCGATAAAGAAAGAAGATTAAAGCGTAAGAGATGGTGGGATTGTGAGAGAGAGAGAGAGAGAGAGAGAGGAAGTGAGGGACGGTAGGAGGTCAAGTACAGCTCATTACAAGCACACAATGTCACACACTTGGCTAATTTAAACCCCCAGCAGTAATGGATGTTGACGGTAACAGATGTTAACAGATGTTGATGCATGTTTACCTTCAGTGTGCCGATGTCCTCTGTGCGCACCACAAACTCGTCTCTCTCTCTGAAAATGCCCTCACCGCCGCTCTCGCTGTCCTCCTCCTCGCTCTCTCCAGCTATAGCCGCGTTGTCCTGCTTCTTGGCCAGGTGGAGGGAGGTGATCTGAGGGGTGGGGGCATCCTCAGGGGTTGGGGGCGAGGGAGGTGAAAGGTGGGGTAACTCCATGGGCAGAGGAGGGGAGGAGGATGGCGGAGGAGTGGCAGATGGAGGAAGTGTTGGAGGAGGTGGAGATGGGGAGGGGAGAGCTGGAGGAGAAGGGCTAGGGGGGAGGGACTGATGGAGCAGTGGAGCCGGCTGAGGCTGGGGCGGAAGTTGTGGTTGCGGTTGCAGTTGTGGTTGCGGGCTGTCCTCCTCCGGAGCAGGAAGAGGCGAGGGAATAGAGAGAAGAGGAGGAAGAGGTGATGGAGAGGAGGAAGTGGGTGGAGAAGGAGAAAGAGATGGAGGAGAGGGTGGTGCAGGAGCAAGAGGAGGGTCAGATGAAGAATCTGGATAAAGTGGAGACGAATTACAAATATAGCAGAGGGTTAATGCAGGTCCAGACACACATAAACAACAAAGAAGATAAAACTGGATATAGCAGTACTGCTTATAAAATATTATAAACTCTTATAACATATTATACGATACAAAGTTCTCAAATCTGAAGGCGTGAATTAATTTTCTATAACAACACAGCTCTAGTCACATACATTATCGTTTCTATAGCAACAGCGTTCGTTAATATACATGTTGTCCTGTTAGATGAATGAATATGTAACGGGCTGACATGCATCATGAACTGACTCATCAAAAACTCCACTAATGTTCAAAAAGTAAAACTTTGGCATTCACAGAGCATGTGTGTCACCTACAGGGAGGAGTTTTGATTGTTAAATGTGGCTTGGAGAGACAGACCTGTTTAAACTTGTATAACATGAGGCTAATATGGTTTGAGATATTTTATATTTAAATGTGTCTTGAAACGATCAACTTTCTAAAAGTCACTCACCAGGAAAAGTGAGTGTGAACCGACCTGAAAAAAATCCCAATTTAAATGTCACATTTAATGTGAGAACACATCCATGGAATTTAAGATCAGATCTGACGTAGGAACCTTTTTATAAACAAGGTCGCAAACGTTCTCCAGTTCCACTGAGGCACAGTTTATTGATTTTCCTGTTTGAAGACACAAGACTTAACTAAATAAATGATAAATAACGTTTTATTTATATTTTACATTTGTGGAAAAGCCAGTTTTGTAAAAATGCCAGATTTTTTGCTGTACTGTATGCTTGTTTAGAATGTTTAGAATGTGTTTAGAATTTTATCTATACTATATTGTGGCCTTTATGATTCCCGTTTGCACACAAGTGCTGAGAGGCCAAGCTCCATCTTTGAATTACACGTCTATACTTGAACCCACAAACTGTTCAGATGTATACAATCACAAACGCCACAAATCCAAAACATCTGCACTGACCATCAACTTTGGGAGCATCGACAACACAGAACTCCGTCTCCTCAGCATCATCTTCTTTCTCCATGTCCTCTTCTCTATTCTGCACCATGTTCTCATCTTCTCCTCCATCTTCCTCTAACTCCTCTTCTTTATCTTCCTCTTTCTGCATTCTCTCCTCCTCTAGCTCCTCTGGCCCCTCCTCCTCCATGGGATTGTCTTCCTCCTCTGGAGTGTGTGTCCTCTCCGGCAAGTTCAGCTCAGTGTGTGTATGAAGCTCATGGGTCATCATTCGAGTCTCTAGCTCTGGGAAGGTCTCTGAATCAGCAGGTGGTGGAGGTGTATCAAGGGGTGGGGCCTGTGAAAGGGGTGGAGATGGTGTGGGAGGGGGTGGGAGAGCAGCCAGGCTGTGCGGTGTGTCATAGAGGGCAGAGATGGCTGAGGAGATGCTCTTCTGAAGGTCCTGATTCTTGCTTACAGAATCTTCTTCGTCGGAGGAGAAGGACGGCAGCGTCTCCAGGTTTCTTTTGAGTTCCTCGTCCAGGCGTTTACACGGCGAAGGGCAGTTGCTCAGCGCGAGACCTCCTTCCCCCTCTGTCTCCCCAAACGGTGGAGGAGTTGGAGGTGGGGGTGGAGGTGGAGGTGGTGATAAGGGACGAATGCCTCCCTTCACTGAGGGTTTGTGCACAGGGCTGGATCCGTCCATGTGGAGCGGGCCGGATGAGGGCTTCTTTTCTGTTTTTAGAAAGTCTAGAAAGGACGTGATGAAGCCAGACTTCAGCTCTGATGGCTTGTCGTCAGTCTGAGAGAGGGGGATCAAGGGAGGAAGGGAAGGAACACTGGATTCAGTGAAGAAGATTCATGGATTGATGAAAACATGGATGATACATATTGAGAGATTAGAAAGAATTTCTCACAGTTTAGCCATAAGCAGTTCTCACGTGCTAATAAACTCTGAAGAGAATTAAGTCTAACTAAGCATTCCTCCAAGACAAAGTCTGTATCTTTTCAAACTGCCACGAATTGAGAAGCAGAGCTAACAGACTCAACAGGTTAGTGTTGCTCTGAAGAAAGAACCAATCATGCGGTCTTCCTTTAGCAGCCATAGACGGCTATGCTTCAACCTTCTGATCTCCTAACGACAGAGGAAAGCATTCGATAGTTGCACCACTCAGAAACTTTATTTATCGCTGCATTTTAGACGTAGTATGATCAGAAATGTTAGCACTGTTATGGATTCCCATTAGAGTCACTTGCACAACAAATCCTCCATAAATCAGCAATTAGCTTCATCTTCCAATAATATTTGCTCAGGTGTCCTAGCAGTCTGAAGCAGGTTCTCTTGCAGTGTGTGCGTGTATTTTCTACCATCCGTTCTGCTTTCTTTAGCATGACACCTGCTGATGAAAAGCAGCCCACAGCTCAATGCAGCCACTGCCGTCATACTTTATTTGTACAAATGGCTGTTTTTAATGTGTGTGCAGCATTAATTCCGCATTATATATATATATTTCTTTAATTTCTGGTTAAAGATACAGGGTGTTTCTTCTTCATTTTGTCAAAAGTCTGACCACAGAATCTTACGCAACAGTGCACAGTGATTTTTGCCCAATTGCAGAATGTTTTTATATGATTACTGGCTTCTTTTGTGCCACACTGTCATCCAGCCCTAGCTTATCGTTGAGTGGTGCACTTTCCCTCTGCCTGCTCTCTCGCTTCTTTCACTAGTCTTTCTTTCTTTCTTGCACAGAATTTAACGGATGGGATTTTCTAGGTAGTGGTTTGAATAGTTTCCACTCCCTGGTTGGTGGATCAGCAATGCCCACCAGGACACCAGAACACTTGGATAATGGTTGTACTGGTTCCTAATAAATATTTTTTATTTTATAGCCTTAAATGGAAGGCTCTTTAGTCATCAGTTTCCTGTTAGTTTAGTTATCCTGCAGATTAATTGTCCGAATAATTAAGTGTTTAATGTGGGGATTTTTATTTTCATCTAGAATGATCAATTTGAAGGCAATTGTGTCCTTCTTAAGGCATTTAGGAATGTTGTGCATACAGTATATTTTATTTAATTTCTATAAGAATAATTTCTACTATAAAACAATGACATTAAATGCTTCGTTTTGAATCACACTGTTCCAAAAATTTAAATATCACAGAGGCAACAAGAATCTGTGTAATTCAGTAACGTGGCAAAATAAGAAAATTGGTGAAGAGTCTGAATACTTTTGCATGGTGCTGTATATTAGGTGTGTCTAACGGGAGGTAGTACAGCAGGGGGGCTGGATGGCGGTTACTATGAATGAGTAACCGTGGCAACAGCTACCCTGGCAACAGCCAGCTCTCTCCCCTTCTTTTATTGCATTTTTTTAAGGACAGATAGATCATGGCAGGCTGTCAATCATCTCACACTCAGACTACACTGCTCCCTCTAGTGGAATTAAATGCACCAGCACACTGAGGACAATGCATTCCCTCTTAGATAAACGCACATGGTCTTCTTGTCTGTAAAATATTATCTAGTAGTCCTTCATATACATACATTACTTACATTCTTTCTTACAGCATTATTTCATGCACATCATGAATTTCTCTATTAACAAATCTCAAAATAAGGTAGATGTGCCTTACGGAGCTGGACAGTTTTTGCATGGTGGCCCATGCCTCTGGGGTCAACTGTTCATCCATGTCTCTCTCCCAAGACATCTGGGGAAAATCCACAGATATCTCCACATTACATATGCAATAACTAAATATATCTACATTACACCCCCCGTTTTTTTTCCCGTTCCTTCCTTCTCTTCTGAGGTTACCTGTTGCTGAGGCAACAAGAGCAATTTCACAAGTACAATTGTACACAAAGGCATAGAGAAAGGGATTGTATGATTAAAGTTTCAGCATTTTGGACCTTTATAAAAGAACAGAAAACACAAATTCTCTATATGCATACACAGCATGAAAAATATTTTCTTTTTTTACCATGAATACATTTATGATAACTATAATTTTATATTTTCTGTATTTATATAAGCTCTTTGTAAAAAAAATGTAAAAAAATAAATAAATAAATGATAATGCATCTCAAATTGGTCACGTGAGCGAGAGAAGACAAATGTCAGTATTATTTTTTGAGCACTGCAGCAATAAATAGACATTAATTTATGCTACGACATGAAATCCTTCTTGAACAAAATGGTAAACGACTTATACAGTTAAGGGTTCGTGACACTAGTATAGTGCTGTCAGACATCCGATATATAGCATCTAATAAAGGTTTGGAAATATAAAATAGTTCACAAATCAGATTTTAATATCTTCACACATTCTGACAACAACAACTAATGTGCTAGTACCCATTTTTATTTTCCACAGGGTTCAGCGTGTTAAGATTATCATTTAATGAGACTGCTTTGAGAAGTCTAAATAAAAAGGATTTTTATTTTCCCCTCAATAACAAATATTAATAATTGGGGGCATATTTTTCTCTTTGATATATCAACTATTCTCTATAAAAGGTTTACTGTATTTTTTTCCCCATTTTTTACCTCTTCGTCTTTCTGTTTCATCTTATCCTGACCACAGTTCATATCGGTTCTGTTCATGTCCAGTGCAGATGTGGGTCCAGGGCTCAGACCAAGAGATGGTGCAGATCCCACTGAGCCATCAGACAGAACAGGGTCTGTGCTCGACAAGGAGTCTGTCCTCAGGAGGGATTCAGATGAAGGCATGGGGGGAAGAGGAAGCTTTATCTAGTGGGAAAGTGGGAAAACAGATTGATGGTATGAAATAATCTAATATGTTAAATCGTAAAACATAAAGCATTTTTTTTCACTCACTTTAATCGGTTTGATGGGTTCCGGATACTGCTGTTGAGGCTGATGTTGTTGGTGTTGTGTTTGCTGTTGATGTAAGTGCTGATGGTGTTGTGTATGTAGGTGCTGCTGTTGGTGCATGTGTTGCTGCTGTGGGTGGAGGTGCTGCTGTGGCTGTGAATGGTGGTGCAGATGTTGATGTTGGGGTAAGTGCTGCTGTTGTGGATGTTGCTGTTGAAGTTGTTGTTGGTGATGGAGATGAGGTGCTTGTTGGTGAGACTGTTGATGGTAATTCTGTCCTTTGTTAATGTCTCTATGCATCTCCAACATGAGATCATCTTTCCTACCACGACCCCTTCCTCGACCACGACCTCTTCGGCTCTCCCCAGCACCAGGTCCCATCAGCCCCCTGCAATAAGGAGGTTCTGGGAGTGGGCGAATACGAGGTCTTCCCCTAGGCCTAGGAGGACCTTCTCTTTTGGGTTTCGTGGGCTTTCTACCTCTCTTCTTTGGCCCATCTTGGGGAAGGAGCTGTGGAGGAGGTCCAAGTGATGAGTACCCTGAGGGGTTGCAGAAATCCAAGTCACCCATTAGGGGACTTAGACCGCCAACCCCTGAACCACCAGTGGACTTTCTGCAACTAGACACCAGATCAGGAAGCAAATCCGGGAGGCGCCTGCTGTTCAGTCTGATGTCAGCAGGAACATCTGCTTTATCTTCATCATCTTCAAATTCATATTCTTGAGCATAAGTTTTTTTTGTCTGTGGCTGGGAATTGGGGTCCCTCCGCTGTTTTAGAAGGTGGAAAGAGCTCGTCTTCAGTAGTTTTTTTTTTGGTCTAGAGGAACAGAAGATGGGTGAGGTTAGCCCACCTGTTCCAGAACCACTTCCTATGCCAGAATTTCCCATAATTTTGTTCCCTGTTCCATCTACACTAGACCCTGTTCCACCTATTCCCATGCCTGGTGCCTGAGATTGAATCAGGCCCAGTTGCTCTGTATTCACAGTAGATGGGAGTTCATGAGTTTTCAATGAGTCCAAATCTAGATGCATGGTTCCATTGCCAGATTCAGAAAGACTGTGACAGTACTGCCCATAATCCTGGTCACCATGGTGGCCCATCATATCATATCCACCTGCCCCTCCACTTGCCTTAACTGACTCTATTCCATCTTGAACATTTACACGTGCTTCAGATACAATATCCTGATCTCCTTGTCCTGCACCTGCTACACCTGCACAGCTTGGTTTGTAGTCCTCAGAACAAAACATGTCCTCCATTGCTGGAAAAAATGAGCGATCCTCATCTTGGAGAAGTGAGTCAGGAAAACAGATGGAGGTCAAAGGCACAAACCTCTGCTGCTGCTGTTGGTTCTGTCCCTGATTCTGTGTAGTTTTAACTACAGAACTGTCAGTGTCAAACTGGTGCTCTTTAAGTTGATCTAGTTGTTGCTGAGGAAGCTGGGGCTCTGGTTCCCTGGGCTGGGCCTGTGGTTGCATTGGTCCAGTGTTGGAAGGCATGTGGCGAGAGTGCTGATGGGAGTGTTGGTGATGTGGGTGGGGCTGTGATTGGTGGTGGGCATGAGGGTGTCCATGGTGAGAAGCCATGTGATGCAGATGAGATGGGGCTGACATGCTCAAATTTGACTCATTCAGGAAATCATGGAGCTCTGAAGGTGTTTGTTGAGGATGGTGGGTCTGGTGATGTGAAGGCATCCTATGCTGCTGCTGCAGCTGTTGCTGTGGTCTTTGATGGTCATTAGCACTTCCATCTCCGCCAACAATCCTCTCAGTGGGCCCTACGCCTTCACGACTGTTTGTTCTAGAGAGTGATCGTTCAAGCAGTTCAAGTTGTGAGACTGAATTCTGACTTGACTGGCTTTGGTTTCGCTGTGCCTCACATCCATAGTGGGCCTCCAGAGACTGGGACTGGAGTTGGAGTTGAAGCTGAGAGGCCTGTGACTGGGTTTCTACACTCCCACCACTTCCAGTTCCAAGGCCTCCACTTGTTCCCATTAAAGCCTGCTGACTCATAGGATGCGGTGTTGTTTGGGGGACCTGTTGAGTGTCCATCTTGTTACGTGTGGAGTGGGAAAGGACAGACTGTAGAAGATGAGTTTGCTGAGGTTGTTGAGTCTGGTCAGGTGGTGAATCCATGTGGGAAAGGGACGATTGGGACCTTTGCTGTTGCAAGTCTTGAGGTTTTTGTATGTAGGGTAGCTCTGATGAATCTGTAGCTTTCTTGACCTCCACATGGGCATGAGACAGGGAATGTGGGTGAGAGTGCTGTGGATGTTGGGAGTGCTGTGGATGTGAAGCATGTGAAGAGTGATGTTGATGTGTCTGGTGGCCATAGGAGTCCCCTCTCCCATAATGGACCACTGAGCCAAGGGAGTCATGTTGGTGAGTGTGTGGCGCATGCTGATGGGAGTGAGGGAGTGAATCAATTCCCCCTCGTCCTCCATTTGCCCCAGCTCCTGATACTGTCCTCTCTAATTTTGTTTGCTGCTTCTTTAGAGATATTTCCATTTGACTCTCTTGGCCAGTTCCTGGTCCAGTTCCTTGTCCAGCAGTGTTTGTTGGTCCCACATTATTAGTGGCATTATTGGTGCGAATGACACTCTGTAGTTGGTAACGTTCCTCAGATGCCTTGTTCAGTTCATAGGCAGACATTCCCTTTGCTTCTTCCCTACTTTGCGTCATAGATTGCGGCTGTGCTGACTGCTGCTGGGAAGTCACCTGTGGTGGCTGTTGCTGAGCGTGGTGTTGAGATGGATGGGGTGCTGGGCTTTGGGAGTGCAAAAGGTGCTGTATTAGAAAATCATCATCATCTTCATCCTCTTCTTGAGATCGTTCAATGCCAAGCATATCAGTCTCTGACTTGCTCTTGGGAGGTGCAGAATGATAAGGCTGTGCCTGTGGTGGTGGTGCCCGTGTGTCTGAGTAACCCTGTGGAGAAGCTAAAAAATTAGGAGAGAGAACTGAGGATAGGTATTTATTACCCCCATTTCCTCCTGGAGACTGTGCAGGGTGAGTGGGTGCAGGGGAGTGCAGTCCAGGTCTAATGATTGCAGAGTTAATTGAAGGTGAAGGACTGGAATCAGGAAGATGGTATGATCCTCCAGCCCCACCACTTGCAACACTGTTAGTGCTATTAGCTGCTGAACTACCACCTGCTGAGCCAGTACCACTACTTGTTGAACCAGTACCACCTCCAGAACCAATTAGGGCAGGTGAATGTCCCGTACCATCATAGCCCATTGAAGGACTTCCTGCTCCTCCAAGTGAGGGTGGTAAAGAACCATATCCTGATTCAGAACCATATACCCCCTCCCCTGAAAATGAACGCGCTGTTGCTCCAAGACCCCCAAACCCTTTTCCTGATCCCCCAGGACCAGAGCTAACTTCCTGGGCCTGGGGGGAACTGAACCCCCCATAAGGCTGGGAAAGGTGGGATGGTGGAGGTTGACTTGGTGAATATGATTGCGAGTGTTGTTGTGGTGGGGTTTGGCCAGGGAGGCCAGAGGTGGGTTTAACAGGAGCCACAGGGGAGCCGTATGTGGAAAGGCAGGGTTTAGGAGGAGGCTGTTGCGTTGCAGTGGAGGAAACAGGGAGTGGTGGAGGTGGCGGAGGGGGTTGTGGTGCAGATTGGGGAGGTGGTTGCTGCCTTGAAGGAGCAGAGGAGGCGCTAGATGAAGCACTTGGGTTAGAAGAAGTGGAGGAGGATGAAGTTGTAGAGGAAGCTGAGGGAGGTGTGTGAGGAGTTCTAGATGAAGAAGAGCTAGAGGATGAGTAGCCACTGCTTGAACTAGAACTCTTTCCCGGTTTCCCAATACCACCACCAGAGGCAGCTGATGAGGATATCGAGGAAGAGCTATATGGGGGCTGTACTATGGGGCGGTACACTTGGTCTGATCGAGGTGAGGGCTTGGGGTCAGATGATGGGCTCTGGTCACCAAGGGGGCTACAACTCATTCCACCATGCCGATGGTGTGAGATTTGCTGGTAGCCTGATGTTCCACAGCTAAGATAATGCTGCAGGGGATGTGACGTGGAAGAGGGCAACTGGGACTGTGCAGGGGAAGGTCTCTGGTAGTGCTTAATCACGCTGTCTTGCCTTGGAATTGCTCTTTCCTGTGGGGTAGGTGGTTGTGAGGGTGCAGGTGCTGAAGAGAATACAGATGCATTGTACAGATGGGAGGACTGCTCTTGAAGCTGGGAGGAGAGCAGGTTAAATTGAGGGGGAGGTAAGTGGCGGGCAGAGGATGATGTAGGTGCTTGAGGCTGAGGACCACTTGAGGGCTCCTGTGCTCCTCTGTATGCTGCTGCACTCTGTGATGAAAGAAGACGGTCAAACCCCAGGCTGGATTGGGATGGTGTTTTTATGTGCAGTAAAGGATCATGGGGTGATAGGAGGCCATTGGAGGTAGGGCTGAATGTAGGTGTATCCTGGAGGGACAGTGATGGTGTCACCCCAGAGAATGAACGACTAGAGAAGGAGGCAGGGTGCTGGTATGCTGACAGAGCAGAAGAAGAAGGGAATGAGCCAGATCCAGGCAAAGCACTGGAGATGAAGAGCTCAGCAGGGGCTGGGGTATGCATTGCTACAAAGAGAGAGACACATAAAACCAAATCAACCAGGTTACAACTACATCCGTTTAAATATTAATTTGCATACCATCCTGTATAGGACAGAAACATTAAGCATTGTTGGATGCTTACCAGTCTGCCATGATGGGGTACGGAACTGAGAAAGGAGGGAGGAGGCAGATGGGGGAGGCTGTGGACCTCGGGATTCCAAAGCAGAGATCAGGTTCATGACTGAAGCATCAGGTCCTGAGGGGCTAGCATGGTGTAACCCAGCATCAAACAAACCCGAAAGCCCTATAAAAGAAGTCATAATATATATACCACGTACATGCATATACCGACCTTCTAAAACTATGAAACCCTGTGGTTCAATGTGAAATATCAATAGCAGCTAAAATGAGCAAAACCTTTCCAAAATTTTTGGACTATGTCATCAGAGGAAAAAATCAGCAAGCAGCTTGATTCAATACATACATATAAACACATTTTTAAAAAGATGAAAACATTTTAAATAGATTTTTAAAAAGATATAAAAAGATACACAAAAAAGTTCCATTGCCCTCACCTAAGCTCCGGCCTGCAGCCCCCCATGCCCCGGCCTGTCCAGAGCTGCCTGGGTGGTGATTAGTAGCATAGCCCTGCAGGGGGTGTGGTGTAGCATAAGCTTGACGATGGAGTAATTCGGAGTCCGGATGGGAGGATCTGGAGCTCCCATACATCAGACTGACAGCACAGGTGAAAGAGGAAATTGAACAAAAACAGAGTGAGATTAGGAGCGCGGCAAATTGCTTTGCAAACAAAAGAGCTTCCAGCTGTTTGCATACAATTAATTCTTAAGCTACGGCCCATGTATAGCTTAGAATATATAACGTTATACAATTCAATACACAAACCAGTTATTTAACATGATACCGATTACAGGTCTGTTGAGCTGTACTCTTCATAAATCCCAGTACAGAATATCAGCTGGTCTTGCTGTACATTATACGCTACCCAGTAGAGCCACACACTCAGATTAGCTGTTTAATCAGCCTATTCACTCCCATATCCTCACTCTCCCAAACAGCCTCGGGATCTGACTCTATCCAGTCTCCACTACAACAATGCACATGATCATTATCCTCGTACACACTCAATCCTTCAGGCTAAGAATGTCAAAACCACAAGACCTGTTTTCAACATCTCCAGTGCACCATTAAATACTTGCCCCTGGATTGTGTTCACTAACGTAGTGTTCCACATAATTACAGAACATTTACTGCGATGCCATACTGTATTTTTAGATTGTATGCACATTTGGGGAGGGACAACAAAACAAACCGGTAAAAACTTTAATACTACAAACTATTTTATTAAATACCGAACTGCAGGCCTACCTCGGACACAAAATCAAAGCCATGCCATGATTGTGCATTTTTATCAGTTGTCCAAATGCTCTGTACTTCTTCCACAGCTCTAAACGTAAACCCAGCTATTCACCCTGATTGGACACTGTTCAGCCAATGAGCTGTCTTTTGGCATCTCTACAGACTGTTGTTCCCTTTCATAAGAGTGGGCAGTTGAGCTGACAATAGCGGTTAGGATGCTGAGGTGAGACAGAGCTCTCATTGATAAAAGCTCTCTTGTGACTGAATTGCCTTGGTAACCCCCTTCCTCAACAGGCTATTAATGGGAGTACAGCTCTGTTAGCGTGGATCACTCCACTCGGAGGCCAGTGTGGGAAGCCGCAAACGGCACACACCGAGCGAGCACGTGGTGAGGGGGTGGGTGTCATTCAATATGAGCAGCAGAACGCAGAACCAGACAGTCCATCTTTAAACCGACAGAGAAAAATAAGTGAGTTTACACTCACGTCGTTTCATTCTACATTTTGTGAAAATAAACCAACAAAAGATCACATGCAAAGATTCTATGCAAAAAGTAGGAATGACCAACGCTCAAGCTCGGGGGATTAGCGTCTGAGAGCTTGTCCGTGTTGTTTAAAACACACCCTTGTCTCAGGGGCAGGGTTCTTGTGTAATTAGCTGGAAAAAAGCTTTAATGAACGGAGTTAAATGGTTAAATGCAGATGCAAAACAGCGCACATCTCGCTCATGCACAGCTTCACTAGTTTATCCAATAAGCACATAAATCATTGTGGCTATGTAGAATTCTGTGTGTTGTTGCCGATCAATAACACAAACTCCCTGCTTAATACACTGAAATATCTCTGATTTGGCTTTAGAATTGAAGATAACCAGGCAAGAAAGGGTTGTGATCGAGTTCTTCATTTTGTCAGCAAAAGCAAAAAAATTTTATGGAAGAAAGAACAAATACATTTTCAAAAGGACACACCAACATTTAATAAGACTACCAGATGATTTTCTAGCAACAGAATACTGTCTTCCTTAATAACAACTCTCACAGCATCCATTCATCAGCATTAATATACATTACAATAATTCTTCTCCAAAGCCTGTGAGATCTCTCGCAAGATCAAAGAGTCTGTCATGGTATCACAGTCCTTAAGATTGACACGAGGTTTGATAGAAATCAGCCTTTAATTAGGTGTTAATCCTAAAGAGATGAGCCACAGACCCAGAAGGAGTAAGACATGGTTCCCTGGAGGAACAAGAGAAATTGATGGATGTCTCTCTATACACACACTCCAGCTATTATTTTTTTCTTTTTACATCTTTTTGCTAATTTTCAAACCATTTCCCTTTCTTGGTATTCCTCCATCATGTTTCACTTGCTCTTTAGGTGATTCCATGCACGTTTGCTCTTCTTGAATTCATATTCATTCTCTCTCTCTCTCTCTTTCACACACACACACACACACACACACGCACACACACACACACACACTCCTCCACCGGGTAATCATCACCCAAGTCAGCCCTCATTCAAGGCTTCGCTGTTCTGGTATACTCTCTGCATTACACCTTCCTTCTGCAGTTTCCAACTCCACTTATTTCTAAGCTTCAGCACCTTTGGCCCACACCTTTAGCCAATCATTTCCTCCGTGTCTCCAGTTTGAAATGAACCAATGGAATAATATATTTCAAAACGATGAGCAGAGAGGGAGAGGACGAGAGAGAGAAAGTACCAGTATGAGACGCACATGACAGCAAGAGAAGATAAATTATAGGCTGCATTAGAAAGCTCTATTAAATCCACTGTAAAGACATGCTCCTAATTTAATGGATTGCAAACTCTCCTCACAGGTGCAACATGTTTACTGGCTGATGGGAAACTCAACCGTACCTATTAATCTCCATTAGAAACATTCATTCAGTGTGTTGTGGGTCCATGGAACCCTGTACAGCTCTCTATAGTCAAGAGTAATATCTAAACGTGCCTGGACGCCCCATCAAGCATTACTGACAGGTGGTCTTTATATCACAAAATGAAAAGAAAGGGAATCTGTGACCTTCATGGCTGTGGAATATTCCTATACGGATACAGCTTGTGTTGTGGAATTATCAGGTTAAAGTTGTATCTCTGTAGGAGGTTAATTCACAAGCGTCGCTGTCATATTCGAATAAGTGCTGGAAAAATCCACTGTCAGAGACCTGCAGCCTGAAAATTATTTCACTTCATTTCATATTCATTTAATACATCAGCATGTTTCATCACGGCCTAATGGAGGGACACGCATAGTCCCATACCAGCACTCTCACTCTGAACTAATATTAATTCAAAACAAAAGCAATTACAATTTCTCCCCCAAAACTAAAAGAGGAGCGATTCAATTTCACTTCATTTCATTTCTCTCGGATGATGCTCTCCGGCGGCGCTGAGGCTGCGGTGCTGAGGTTTGTCCGGCGTCTTATGAGTCAGAATTGCTCATTAAGGATCCCGGGTGCCATCAATCCCGCCTGTAGTGCGCAGAGATGCCCTTGACTCAGAAAGGCAATCATAAACTATCCACCAGCCCAGAAGCAATCACTCGCACCAGGACGAGTATAGAGGAGAGTAACAGGGGCGGGGTGTGTTGGAGTCTCACCTGGTCCACCACCATGATATCACACGCAATACATCGACCTACTATACTGAAATACGGCGGTGCGATAAAGTACTATTCGGATGGGATTAGTTTTCTCGACTTGTCTGTGTGCATCCTGATCAATTCACGCGGGATAAGTGATCTCTGTATAAATCACGTGCTTGTCAAACTCAACATTCCGTGCATACTACCTCACCATATTTTAATACACACTGATTCTAGAGGGTGTGGCTTGATCATTAGTAGGTCACATGACCACGACATGTCTGTAGTGTGTACCTGTGCTAGGAACTCAATAATTCCCCTAAAAAAAAACAGAAGCGTCTCTTCTCCGACACACGTTTTTAAACACTATATTTTATTGTCCTGCATTTTAAACTTTCGAGTCGAGAGAAAAGAGAAAAGAGAAAAGAGCGAGTGCTTCCTGGAGCGTCTTCATACTGAAGAAAAAACACTAAACCACTTTTCCCACAGGATTTAACACAATCTTTACCAACATGTCAATTCAGACGGGATAAATATCACCTGGAGTTATTCTACTGCTCAGTTTATATACAACCTCCTAGACAGTAAAAAATGACTGACATGACAGATTCTGACGAAAATTCCAGAGGAACTCCGGGAATAATTACATTACACACTTCAACATGAACAACTATTCCCGTGTGAATAGGGCTTAAGGAGTTTCACGTTACACACTTTCCAGAGGAACACTTTCTAGATTTTAGAGCGCATCAGCGACATTCTGAACAGTGCAGAAAAACGGAGACTGAGCTAGAACCTTCATCACTCTCGAGGTTAAAATTAGAACCACATCTGGGATAATAAAAGAATGAATTTACTCTGAACCAACATGTTTCACTGTAACCTCAAATGCAAAATGCTTTGTGACATAAAACGGGAATCTGCTGTTCTCACAGTTACTACATCTAACTACACCTACACCTACACCTACACCACCGAATAGATGGGGTTAGGTATGAATTAATACTTAAAGGGGAGTAGACATTATTCAAACATAACTTTTTTTTAGTTGTTTGTTGTCAGGGAGCATGTACCAAAAAAACAACAACATCTTAAATAAGAAAAGATGCCTTGCACCAGAGTTAGCAATTAGCTTATTTCCATCTGAGGTCAATGTGCAGGTAAACTGAGACAATAACAATGATAAAATTACTACATGACAAGTATACTATCACCATAGCAACCTCAAACACACACACACACACACACACACACACACACACACACACACACACACACACATTATCATCTATAGAATAAGTAATATTATAGGATACAAATGGTTAAAAGTTTATGTATATGATTACCTATAAAACATAAACCCAGTGGACATACATGATTGGTTACTGATGAAAAACAACTGCATCAAGAAGAAGAGGAAGAAGAAGGAGGAGGAGAATAATAATAATAATAATAATAATAATAATAATAATAATAATAATAAGGAGGAGGAGAATAATAAGAAGAAGAAGGAGGAGAATAATAATAATAAGAAGAAGAAGAAGAGGAAGAAGAAGGAGAATAATAATAAGAAGAAGAGGAAGAAGAAGAAGAAGAAGAAGGAGAAGAAAAGAAGGAGAATAATAATAATAATATGAATAATAAGAAGAGAAGAGGAATTATAATAAGAATAATAAGAGAAGGAAGAGAAGAAGAAGGAGAAGAAGAAGAAGAAGAAGAAGAAGAAGAAGAAGAAGATGATAAGGAGAAGAAGAAGAAGAAGAAGAAGAAGGAGAAGAGAAGAAGAAGGATAATAAGAAGAAGAGGAAGAGAAGAAGGAGAAGGAGAAGAAGGAGGAGAAGAAGGAGGAGAAGAAGGAGAATAATAATAAGAAGAAGAAGAGAAGAAGAAGAAGAAGAAGAAGAAGGAGAAGAGAAGAAGGAGAAGGATAATAATAATAATAAGAAGAAGAAGAAGAAGAAGAAGAGAAGAAGAAGAAGAAGGAGAAGAGAAGAAGAAGAAGGATAATAATAAGAAGAGGAAGAGAAGAAGGAGAAGGAGAAGAAGGAGGAGAAGAAGGAGGAGAAGAAGGAGAATAATAATAATAATAATAATAATAAGAAGAAGAAGAAGAAGAAGAAGAAGGAGAAGAGAAGAAGGAGAAGGATAATAATAATAATAATAATAAGAAGAAGAAGAAGAAGAAGAAGAAGAAGAGGAAGAAAAGAAGAAGGAGAAGGAGGAGAAGAAGAAGGAGGAGGAAGTCAATCTGGCAGTTTACAGTATATATGGAGATTTATTTTTGTGCTTGTTTGCTGAATGGACCCTGCTTCATTGTCACTGCAGCGCGAGCCACTCCGCTGCTGCAGATGAATGCGCGCGGGCACCGTAAGCCCCCGTGATTGATTCGGTTGTCACGGAGACAGTGAACATACGTCGCTCTGGCGCTTTTGAACTCTAAAAGCAGGCCGCGTTACATTACCGAAGAGCTGTACAGTCTGTTTAGACGCACGTGACGGAAATGAACATGAAAGAACATTTCCGCGGAGTATAAACGGCTCGAGTTTTATTTGAAAAAAAAAAAAAAACACCTGAAAGAAAGAAAGAGGCTGCTTTAGCTGCAGGATGCTAAGCTAACTAGTTATAACATGACATGATGCCTGAAGCTAAAACATACCAACACTTACAGCCGCTTTGTGTTTAATCTAGCGAGCCATTTAACGTATATTAAAATTTAACCGGATATCCGGTCAGACTGTGTAACTAAAGGGTTTAGTTAAGGAAAAAAAACATTAAATTGGAGCTTATGTATTGTGGGTTTCTAATGTAGCGTATTTTGCACTGAATCCTCACTACCCAGAATCACCTGTCCAGGTGATATGTCTGTAATACAATAACCCTAACCCTGTTACAATCATCTACAAAAATGGCGCAGATTTCAAACAACTGCTGATTTGACCAGGACCGACTGTCCCAGCAAATTCAGCACAAGATCAGACCGTCTGATGCAAAAAGGAGTCTCCAAGATCCCCAAAATATCATCACAGGATCCTCAGTAAGTCTTGCAGCTGTTGGTGTGAAAGCGCATGCTTCTACAATCAGAAAGAGATCGCAGAGATTTGACCTGCATGGGAGGCGTGTCAGGAAAAAGCCTTCGCAAGACTACAGTTTGTTTATGAGCATACAGGCAAAGACCAGACCTTTTGGAATAATGTTGTCTGGACAGATGAATCAGAGATAGAGGTGTTTGGCCACAGTAACAGCAGACATGTTTGGTGAAGATCAAAGACAGCTTTTCAGGAGAAACACCTCACACCAACTGTGAATCATGGTGGTGGGAATGTCATGGTTTGTGGTTGCTTCGCTGCCTCAGGGACTGAACAATTTACATTCATTGTTTCAACTATGAATTCTGCATCATATCAAAGAGTGCGTGAAGATAATGTGAAGTTGAACTGAAAGTGTATCGTTCAACAGGATAATGATCTTCAGCACACGAGCAAAAAGCCAACAATTTCCATGCGGTGTACTTACTTTTATACACCATATACATTATATACACCACACACACACCATATACATTATATACACCACACACACACCATATACATTATATACACCACACACACCATATACATTATATACACCACACACACACCATATACATTATATACACCACACACACACCATATACATTATATACACCACACACACCATATACATTATATACACCACACACACACCATATACATTATATACACCACACACACACCATATACACCACACACACCATATACACCACACACACACCATATACACCACACACACACCATATACATTATATACACCACACACACCATATACATTATATACACCACACACACACCATATACATTATATACACCACACACACACCATATACACCACACACACCATATACTCCACACACACACCATATACATTATATACACCACACACACACCATATACACCACACACACACCATATACATTATATACACCACACACACACCATATACATTATATACACCACACACACCATATACATTATATACACCACACACACACCATATACACCACACACACCATATACATTATATACACCACACACACACCATATACACCACACACACACCATATACTCCACACACACACACCATATACATTATATACACCACACACACACCATATACACCACACACACACCATATACATTATATACACCACACACACACCATATACATTATATACACCACACACACACCATATACACCACACACACCATATACTCCACACACACACCATATACATTATATACACCACACACACACCATATACATTATATACACCACACACACACCATATACACCACACACACCATATACTCCACACACACACCATATACACCACACACACACCATATACATTATATACACCACACACACACCATATACATTATATACACCACACACACACCATATACACCACACACACCATATACTCCACACACACACCATATACATTATATACACCACACACACACCATATACATTATATACACCACACACACACCATATACACCACACACACCATATACTCCACACACACACCATATACTCCACACACACACCATATACACCACACACACACCATATACACCACACACACCATATACATTATATACACCACACACACACCATATACACCACACACACACCATATACTCCACACACACACACCATATACATTATATACACCACACACACACCATATACACCACACACACACCATATACATTATATACACCACACACACACCATATACATTATATACACCACACACACACCATATACACCACACACACCATATACTCCACACACACACCATATACTCCACACACACACCATATACACCACACACACACCATATACATTATATACACCACACACACACCATATACATTATATACACCACACACACACCATATACACCACACACACACCATATACACCACACACACCATATACACCACACACACACCATATACACCACACACACACCATATACACCACACACCCCATATACACCACACACACACCATATACATTATATACACCACACATACCATATACATTATTTACACCACACACACCATATACTCCACACACACACCATATACACCACATACATCATATACACCACATATAAGGTATACAGTCCCCTCCGAAAGTCCTGAAACAGCGAGGCCAATTCTATATTTTTTTTCGCTAAACAAGAAGACATTTGGGATTGAAATCAAAAGATGAATATGAGACGATAGATCCGAATTTCAGCTTTAATTTCCTGATATTTACATCTAGACGTGTTAAACAATTTAAAACATGGCACCTTTTGTTTGAGCACACCCATTTTTTCAAGTGAACACAAAATACTGGATCATGTGACTGACAGGTGTTTCTTACTACCCAGGTGTATCCTGCTAAATTGACTGATTAAACAATTAATAGCTCTGCATGTCTGCTCTTGGTTTGAGCCCTAGGTAACCTTAATGAAGACAGCATTTATTGTTAAAAAGGATAAACCAACTTGAAGCTCAGAGAGCTGTATATGGGAGAAAAGCAAGCCATTTTGAAACTGAGAAAAGAGAGAAAATCTATCGGAGGCACTAAATAAACACTGGCTATAGCCAATACAACAATCTGGAATGTCCTGAAACAGAAAGAAACCGCTGGTGGACCGAGGAACAAACACCAAACGGGTCGGCCAAGGAAAACAACAGCAGCTGATGACAGAATCATTGTGAGAGCTGTGAAGAAAAACCCCAAAACAACAGTCAGTGACATCATCAACAACCTCCACAGGGCAGGGGGAAGGTCTCACAATCCACCTTTAGAAGACTTGGAGAGCAGAAATATCGAGGCCGTACCACAAGATGTAAACCACTCATCAGCAGTGAGAATCAGAAATCCAGACTGGAATTCACAAAGAAATACAGAGATGATCCACAAAAGTTCTGGAACCAAGATGAACTTCTACCAAAGTGATGGAAAGACCAAAGTGTGGAGAAAGAAAGGATCTGCTCATGATCCAGAACATACGAGCTGATCTGTGAAACACGGTGGAGGTAGCGTCATGGCTCGGGCTTGCATGGCTGCTTCTGGAACATTCTCACTGATCTTTATTGATGATGAACTCATGATGGTAGCAGCAGAATGAATTCAGAAGTTTACAGGAACATTCTGTCTGGAAAAGCATCACAGAAGAAGAAACTAACAGTTTGGTGTCAGTGAGTCGCAGGATTGATGCAGTTATTGCGAGTAAAAGGGAAATGCAACCAAATATTAAGTGTTATTTACTTTCATTTACATCAGGACTGGTCTGTTCCAATACTTTTGGTCACCTAAAAATTGGGTGGTCTGATACAAAAGGTTTTATGTTCTGTTTGAAGTTGTTTAACACGTCAAGATGTAAATATGAGGAAATGAAATTATAATCTGTCTCATCTCCATCTTTTAATCTCAAACCCAGATGTATTCAGTGTGTAGCAGAAACAACAAAACTGGCCTCGTTGTTCCGATACTTTCAGATGAGACTATACACACACACACACACACACACACACACACACACACACACACACACACACACACACACACATCATATACACCACACAGTACACACCACATCGGCTACACCATATACACCACACACACACACACCACATACCTGTACACCATATACACCACACACACACACACACACACACACACACACAGTAGAGGTAAGAGGGAACTACACAGAACCCAGCAAGCACTGCATCGCTCAAAAATGTTATTTGATCCCTGGACACTGTAACCTTGTGCAACATGGGTGCTTTGTCAACACACACCATCAATTAGCTCCCACACACACACACACACACACACACACACACACACACACACACACAGAGAGAGAACAGAGAGGTTACACACAGGCCCTGCAATCTCCACCACCAGTGAAAGCGTAGATTTTTGGGGGGAATTTTTTGACAACACAGTAGCTTAAGCAACATCCCTGAAGGTCCCCATCCCCCTCTTCGCTTTCTTTCTTTCTGGTACCCCCTCTTTCCCCCCTTTCTCTCTCTCTCTCTCTCTCTCTCTCTCTCTCTCTGTCTGTCTCAGTCTCGGTCTATCTTCCGTATCGCGCATTCACTCTCTCTTAAGCGCATTCCTGGCATTTTTCAGAGGCTCCCTCCTCCTCTTCCTCTTCTTCCTCCTCCTTCTTCACTACATGACAATACCTGGAGCTCTAACCAGAAACCAGAAACCAGAGCTAACTCAAATCACGCATTGCACAGACAGAACAGCCGGATTTCTCTTGCGCGCGGTGTGTGTGTGTGTGTGTGTGTGTGTGTGTGTGTGTGTGTGTGTGTGTGTGTGTGTGTGTGTGCTGGTCTTACCTCGCCTTGGCCGACCTCTCGTAACTCCATCCCGTCCCGGCGCCCAGATCACCGAATCCTGCGCCAGGATAATTTCTGTCCATTAAAAAAAGAACAGAAAAGAAAAGACTGGAAGGAAAGGAAACGGGAAAAACTGGAAAAAAAAAGCAAGGGATGAAGATGGAGAGATAGACAAGAGGTGGGTGGGAGAGGAGGGGAAGGGTAGAGGGGAGGGAGGTTATTTCCTAAATTCTAATGCACTATCTCTCTCTCTCTCTCCTCTCTCCTCTCCCCCGTGTCCCTCTCTCTTTTTTGCCTCCTGCGCGCGCTCCTGCTGCACGGCTCTGTTTATCTCTCCCGTTTCACATGCATGCAAGTCCTCAAGAATGGGGAGGGGGGGTAAGCGCGAGGGAGGGAGGGAGGAGGGATGAAGAGGAGGGGGAGATGGAGGATACGGAGGAGGAGGAGATGAAGGAGGAGGAGGAGGAGGAGGGGGTCACACCAACCAGCACCACCACAAAAATCCGGTTTCTTCCTCCCCTCCCCTTACTCGCCTCTATATATTTCAGCGCCTATTGTCCTGCTGGACAGAAAAAGAGACAGAACACACGCGCACAGAGAGAGGGAGAGGGAGAGAGAGCGCGCGCCCCGGCAGCCTGTTTCTGATCACCATGCTCATTATGCATTACTATGTTCTGCAGTTCAGAGCTCTTTCCGTCTTCTACCCCGTGGCTGATTTACTGCAGCCGCTCATCATTCTGAGACCAGACAACAATAGAACCCTGTAAACGGGGCACGTGCGCGCGCACTTCAGTGCACACTGCACGTCTGCACACTCGGAGAAGCCCCCCCCCCCCCCCATAACCCAAACCCAAACCCCAACCCCGTGTTCCATAAGCATGTTCACCGAGTAACAAAAAACCCCCCCGACCTGTCCTCCCTTCCTTTATTTATTTATTTACTTAATCTCTGGAAACACGAGGCAGGTGATGCGCGTGCACAGCGAGCTGCTGAAGATCAGGATTCAAACAAACACAACAATGCAATGTTCGGTTTAAAAATAGACTTTTTGCAGGGATTTGGCTCCTAACGACGCCATTTCTGAGAGCAGACTGTGCTGGCTGGCTTGGCTGAGTAGCTGGCTGCTTCACACACACACTCACACACACTCATTTACACACACACTCCCCCTCTCCCTGCTCTGTCTCTTACACACACACACGTTTGTGTTACTACCCATGTAAGGACCTCCCACTGACACAATTCTTAATGCAGGCAATTAACACTACACCTAAATCTAAATCTAACCTTAACCTCAGTAACCAAAACCTTTATTCAATATTTTTAAATAAAAGCTGCAGAATTTTTGAATAAAAAAGGATACGCGCACACACACACACACACACACACACACACACACACACAGAGAGAGTGCTTGTTATGAAGTAGAAGCTGAGAACACAGAGATGTTGGAGCACTCACACTCGTCTACAGCGCACCAGTGATGATACTCGGCTTCACACCTCACCGCTTCCTTTAGTTCAGTCCTCTTTCTTTACTTTACAATCCCAGAGTGGTGTGTGTGTGTGTGTGTGTGTGTGTGTGTGTGTGTGTGTGTGTGTGTGTGTTTCTCTAACACACCTCAATCATCCTCATATTTCATTACCAAATCCTTCACAATGTCAAGACTTTACTTCATCTACAATTATTATAGTTCATGAGAAATAACTGTAATGTACAACATCTTAAGAAATAAAAGATTTATGTATCTTTATTTAAAAAAAAGAATAACATCTATATCTCATATAGCTCAGACACATGTACCACTGTAGAGTGAAAGTATAATATGAAACTTAAAAAACAAAACAAAAAAAAACCAACTCTTTTGTGTTGATGTCGTGACTGCACCGCTGCTCTTCTCACTAAAAATACACAAACACATCATGTGTCCCTGTATCCTGAACCGTCCTGCTGCTCTAGAACCCGTCCTGCACTTTTCACCCTCTCACTCCTCAGGCTGGGGTTCTGTAGGCGCGCTGGGTTCCTCTCTGAGAAAACGACAAGAATGACAAACACAGAAACACAACACGATCAGTCACAGTGCTGTTTGTGTACAGACATTTTTCACATCGTGTCTCATTTTCTGTTTGGTTCAGTAGATCGGACCGGCTGCAGTGAAATTACTGACAAAAGCACAGATTGATGAAGGAATTTAGTTTCGTCAATGACATTAATTACAACAAGACAAAAAACACACTACAACAAGACAATGAAAACATGGTGAAACACAAAACTACTGGTCTGCAGTGTCTTCAGTCCCTCGTGTAATACAATATTATTATCATCATCATCATCATCATCATCATCATCACATTAACATCTTACCATTTTACAATATTACTATTTACAATTTTATCATCAGATTGTGGTATAAATTATGTATTACGGATCTGTTCTTCATTAGGCAGTAAAAACTAGTTTTCAGATCAGACAGTGAATATGAGACGATAGATCAGAAGCTCTCCTTTCCTCATATTTACATCTAGATACAGCTTAGAACACGGCACATTTTGTTTGAACCCACCCATTTTTTCAAATGAACAAAAATTTTGGAACATTGGAACTGATTGTTTAAAGAATCAGTCGAACCTCTGAACCTCTACTCTTGGTCTGAGCCCTGGGCTTCACCTGTGGAGACAGCATTTGTTGTTAAAAAGGATAAACCAACATGAAGATCTGAGAGATGTCTATGGGAGAAAAGAAAGACATTTTGAAGTTGAGAAAAGAATCATTGGGTATAATCAATACAACAATTTGGAATGTCCTGAAACAGAAAGAAACTGCTGCTGTACTGAGGAACAGACACCGAACGGGTCGGCCAAGGAAAACAACAGCAGCTGATGAAAGAATCACTGTGAGAGCTGTGAAGAAAAACCCCAAAACAACAGTCAGTGACATCACCAACAACCTCCACAGGGCAGGGTGAAGGTTTCATGATCCACTGTTAGAAGAAGACTTTGAGAGCAGAAATACCACAGGATGTACCACAAGATGTAAACCACTCATCAGCAGTAAGAATTAGAAAGTCAGATTGTAATTCACAAAGAAATACAGACATGATCCACAAAAGTTCTGGAACCGAGATGAACCTCTACCAAAGTGATGGAAAGGCCAAAGTGTGGAGAAAGAAATTATTTATTTAATTTACTTCAAGACTGATCTGTTCCTATACTTCTGCTCACCTAAAGAT
>NC_030417.2:39879502-39894502 GCF_001660625.3 Ictalurus punctatus
AAATTCGCCACTAAATCACACACTAAAAAACAAACGGAAACCAGAAACGAGCATCTATTATTATTATTATTATTATTATTATTATTATCTGCTATTATACACACCCACTGCTTAGTGCAAAACTACAACATTTTGTAAATTGTACCGGGAAAAACTGGAGGCGAGCACACACACACTCACACACACACACGCCGGACACGGCCAGTGCTGAGCCGGGTTGAGTTTGATGCGATACTGTGGATTAAGTGAGTTAAAGGAAGTGGATCACTTGGCGCTCACCTGCGAACTGAAACCAGGAAGGAAGTGTGTGAACTAATCGGCAGATCCTCAGTCTCTCCGCTAAAACTCCGTGTTTTATGATCCAGAAGGTGAATCGGAGTAGATTCACAGATCTGATTCAGTAATCAGACACATTCCTGCTTCTTTATCCCACGTCGTGGTTTTCCAGGCGTTCACCAGTAGCTCACCTGTACTTCAGCTGGAAGCGTGTGGAGGAAAAACAGCAGGACCTGTTTAACCACATACCACCCAAAGGAGTTCCTCCTCCTCATGCTCATTCTCTCTAAAGACACAGACACACACACACACACACACACACACACACACCCTACCTAAGGAAAAACTGCATTATTCTCACTCGGGTTTCTGTAATCCAGGAAGTGTTCTTACAGACTCCTCAGTGATGAACAGACACCTGAAGGGTTCTTCTGTCCTCCTGGAGGAACCTTGAAGAGTTCTATGTAGACACTTTTAGGAAACTAAGTACGCAGTGTTCACTATACAGGTCAACTTTATCAATCAACATAGTGAACACTCCCCAGGACTTTATCAGGCAATAAAGCTATAAACACTCTCTATACCACTCTCTAACTCTGTGTTTGTGTGTAATAATAGGCTACATTATTAAACATGTTTATGATCAAACTGAGGACTAAAAGTGGCCTCGAGTCTCAACACACATCCATCATAAAAACCTCCAGTGTCTGTGTATATGAAAGTTTTTGAAACACCATGTTTCCCAGTGTTTACTAACACTTAGACTAATGCTAACACTAATACTAACACTAACACTAATACTAATGCTAACACTAATACTAACACTAACACTAATACTAACACTAACACTAATACTAACACTAACACTAATACTAACGCTAACACTAATACTAACACTAACACTAATACTAACACTAACACTAATACTAACACTAATGCTAACACTAATACTAACACTAATACTAACACTAATATTAACACTAATACTAACACTAACACTAATATTAACACTAACACTAATACTAACACTAACACTAATACTAACACTAACACTAATACTAACACTAATACTAATGCTAACACTAATACTAACACTAATACTAACACTAATATTAACACTAATACTAACACTAACACTAATACTAACACTAAAACTAATACTAACACTAACACTAATATTAACACTAACACTAATATTAACACTAATACTAATACTAACACTAATACTAACACTAACACTAATATTAACACTAATACTAATACTAACACTAATACTAACACTAACACTAATACTAACACTAACACTAACACTAATATTAACACTAATACTAACACTAATACTAATACTAATATTAACACTAATACTAACACTAATACTAATACTAATACTAACACTAATACTAACACTAATACTAACACTAATACTAATATTAACACTAATACTAATATTAACACTAATATTAACACTAATACTAATATTAACACTAACACTAATACTAATATTAATACTAACACTAATACTAATATTAATACTAACACTAATACTAACACTAATACTAACACTAATACTAATATTAACACTAATACTAATATTAACACTAATATTAACACTAATACTAATATTAACACTAACACTAATACTAATATTAATACTAACACTAATACTAATATTAACACTAATACTAACACTAACACTAATACTAACACTAATACTAACACTAATACTAATATTAACACTAACACTAATACTAACACTAATACTAATACTAATATTAACACTAACACTAATACTAATATTAACACTAATACTAATATTAACACTAATACTAACACTAATACTAATATTAACACTAACACTAACACTAATATTAACACTAATACTAAAACTAATATTAACACTAATACTAATATTAACACTAACACTAATATTAACACTAATATTAACACTAACACTAATATTAACACTAATATTAACACTAACACTAATATTAACACTAACACTAATGCTAATATTAACACTAATACTAATATTAACACTAACACTAACACTAATATTAACACTAATACTAACACTAATACTAACACTAATATTAACACTAACACTAATATTAACACTAACACTAATACTAATACTAACACTAATACTAATATTAACACTAACACTAACACTAATATTAACACTAATACTAACACTAACACTAATATTAACACTAACACTAATATTAACACTAACACTAATATTAACACTAACACTAATACTAACACTAATACTAATATTAACACTAACACTAATATTAACACTAACACTAATACTAATACTAACACTAATACTAATATTAACATTAATACTAACACTAATATTAACACTAACACTAATATTAACACTAACACTAATACTAATATTAACACTAACACTAACACTAATATTAACACTAATACTAACACTAACACTAATATTAACACTAACACTAATATTAACACTAACACTAATATTAACACTAACACTAATACTAACACTAATACTAATACTAAAACTAAAACTAATATTAACACTAACACTAATATTAACACTAACACTAATACTAATACTAACACTAATACTAATACTAACACTAATACTAATACTAACACTAATATTAACACTAACACTAATATTAACACTAACACTAATACTAACACTAATACTAATATTAACACTAATACTAACACTAATATTAACACTAACACTAATATTAACACTAACACTAATACTAACACTAATACTAATATTAACACTAACACTAATATTAACACTAACACTAATACTAATACTAACACTAATACTAATACTAACACTAATACTAATACTAACACTAACACTAATACTAACACTAATACTAATACTAACACTAATACTAATATTAACACTAACACTAATACTAATACTAACACTAATACTAATACTAACACTAACACTAATATTAACACTAACACTAACACTAATACTAATACTAACACTAACACTAACACTAATACTAATATTAACACTAACACTAATACTAACACTAATACTAATACTAACACTAACACTAATACTAACACTAACACTAATACTAACACTAACACTAATATTAACACTAACACTAATACTAACACTAATACTAATATTAACACTAACACTAATATTAACACTAACACTAATACTAATACTAACACTAATACTAATACTAACACTAATACTAATACTAACACTAACACTAATACTAACACTAATACTAATACTAACACTAACACTAATATTAACACTAACACTAACACTAATACTAATACTAACACTAACACTAACACTAATACTAATATTAACACTAACACTAATACTAACACTAATACTAATATTAACACTAACACTAATACTAACACTAATACTAATACTAACACTAATACTAATACTAACACTAACACTAATATTAACACTAACACTAATACTAACACTAATATTAACACTAACACTAATACTAACACTAATATTAACACTAACACATATTAACACTAACACTAATACTAATACTAATACTAATACTAATATTAACACTAACACTAATACTAACACTAATACTAATACTAACACTAATACTAATACTAACACTAACACTAATATTAACACTAACACTAATACTAATACTAATACTAACACTAACACTAATACTAATACTAACACTAATACTAATATTAACACTAACACTAATACTAACACTAATACTAATACTAACACTAATACTAATACTAACACTAACACTAATATTAACACTAACACTAATACTAACACTAATATTAACACTAACACTAATACTAACACTAATATTAACACTAACACTAATATTAACACTAACACTAATACTAATACTAACACTAATACTAATACTAACACTAACACTAATATTAACACTAACACTAATACTAATACTAATACTAATACTAACACTAATACTAATATTAACACTAACACTAATACTAACACTAATACTAATACTAACACTAATACCAATATTAACACTAATACTAACACTAATATTAACACTAACACTAATATTAACACTAACACTAATACTAATACTAACACTAATACTAATACTAACACTAACACTAATATTAACACTAACACTAATACTAACACTAATACTAATACTAATACTAACACTAATACTAATATTAACACTAACACTAATACTAACACTAATACTAATACTAACACTAATACTAATATTAACACTAACACTAATACTAACACTAATACTAATACTAATACTAACACTAATACTAATATTAACACTAACACTAATACTAACACTAATACTAATACTAACACTAACACTAATATTAACACTAACACTAATACTAACACTAATACTAATACTAATACTAACACTAATACTAATATTAACACTAACACTAATACTAATACTAATACTAATATTAACACTAACACTAATATTAACACTAATACTAACACTAATATTAACACTAAAACTAATAATAACACTAAAACTAATACTAATACTAACACTAATACTAATACTAACACTAACACTAATATTAACACTAACACTAATACTAATACTAACACTAATACTAATACTAACACTAACACTAATATTAACACTAACACTAATACTAACACTAATACTAATACTAATACTAACACTAATACTAATATTAACACTAACACTAATACTAACACTAATACTAATACTAACACTAACACTAATATTAACACTAACACTAATACTAACACTAATACTAATACTAACACTAATACTAATATTAACACTAACACTAATACTAATACTAATACTAATATTAACACTAACACTAATACTAACACTAATACTAATACTAACACTAATACTAATAATAACACTAACACTAATACTAACACTAATACTAATACTAACACTAATACCAATATTAACACTAATACTAACACTAATATTAACACTAACACTAACACTAATACTAACACTAATATTAACACTAACACTAATATTAACACTAACACTAATACTAATACTAACACTAATACTAATACTAACACTAACACTAATATTAACACTAACACTAATATTAACACTAACACTAATACTAATACTAACACTAATACTAATATTAACACTAACACTAATACTAACACTAATACTAATACTAACACTAATACCAATATTAACACTAATACTAACACTACAGTACTGATGAGTAAGGAGTTGATTAGTTCTCTGTAACAGAAGCTCTGACAGTAGCGCAGGTTTATATTAATGTGCTGGTTCTGCTATGTTAAGGTTTCTATAGTAACAGCTCCTTCACAGGGTCTAGGTGAAGTTTTCTGTAAGGAGATGTAAATGGAACGTGTATGGAAGGAGTCTCCAGTGTCAGTGCTGTGTACCAGTCAGAGGTAAAGCTGTGAGTTTAAGTGTTCTCACACCTTCAGGACAACACGTCCCCAAGTGTTTGATTTCTCACTAAACTTTACACTAAAACTGATCATTTGTATATCAGACCTAATTGGTCCAAGGCCATGGAATTTGTTTAGTCGCATCATAAAGTGAGGTATTGCGAAGCTCCACCCCCAAACTGTTTTTAGAGGTGTACTATTAAGGGTTTTTTTTTAAATAGAAAAATATGAATTTAGCAAAAATGAATGCGCTACAAAATTGAATGAGAATCAGAATCCAGGAGTTTAACATTTAAACATTACTCTTATTTTAATATAAAAATGTCCAATGAAGAAATTTTTCTCTGTACGGTGTCTGACAAACTGATGCAAATACATTTCTGTGTGTGTGTGTGTACCAAACCACTGAAAGCAGGATGAAGCTCCACACTGAACATCTCTCTTTCTCTCTGTCACTAGGCTAAAGTCAGCTTCAGTTTCGTGCTGAGTTTCTGATTGGTCGCTTCTCATGCTGCTCTGCTCTCATTGGCTGAGAGGAACAGTTTGCTCACCAATAGAAAATTAGTCTCAGATGAGAGAGCAGGAGCACAGGGTTTATTGGTCAGCGCAGTGAAGAACCACTCAGCTGTGGAGGCAGTTAGAGAGATGAGTGAAGTCTCACCCTTTCATAGGACTGCTGTATTTTTTCTTTTTGTTAATTAAGAGATGAATTGATGTGAATTATTAGAGAAGATATTTACTGCTTATTAAAAGCATCCACCATACCATCGCAATCCTTTTTCCTGACTGATTTCTTTCTATCTTTTCTGCTTTGCTATTCTTCCTTTTAATTATATCCTTGATGTTGCCTGGTAGCTAATCTGTAGTCAGCATTGGAACATGGGGTTCAACCCTTAGAATTTTTGTATCTTTAATATGTAATTTGCTTAAAAGTAGTCAACTCTGATATGTGGATATAATGTAGAATATATATATATATATATATATATATATATATATATATATATATATATATATATATATATATATAAAGTGATTTAAGGTCAATAAATGGATTATTTCAATAATTATTTCACTACTGCACCTTTTTACATTAAATACCCATCTCAAGAGCTGTGATTTGATTCCATGTGTTGATGTATTTCTTTCTGAAACATGAAGTCAGAGTGACAGTGTGTTGAAGTGCTTGACTGTTGTACAAAATAGCCAATAGGGTTCGAGATATACCATGGCACGCCCCCACCACACCCAGTCTACACACACCTGACAGTAGAGATAAAATGGGAGATAAAATTATATTACTGATGGAGACGGGGTATATACACACAATTATCCCTCAGTCTGAGGGAGTGGCGTTCCGACATGCTGGAGCAATACACTCCTCCGAAAAAAGACACATGACCCCGGCTCTCACAAACTCCGCCCACTCTGACATGAATAAACTCCGAACATTTATTCTCAGTTGGAAAAGTTGGAAGTGTGTGTGAGGACATGCAGCCAAAAACACACCGAAAACACAAGCCATGTTTACGGCTAACGAGATGCTACCCTAGAGCAAGACATGCCCACAGGGGGCGGAGTTATACACTCTAAATGGATGGGGAAAAAACACTTCCAGGAGTCATCAAAATTGCATATAATTTACCATGAAGTGGTGGACTAAAAATGAATATTTCCTAAACATGGCGTTTACAGCAGAATGGGAACAAATAAAGCACTGAAACACTTTACAGGTGCAACAGATGTACAACTGAAGGTAACACCGCAGTGAAGGACAATGGTACACTTTAGTACCCTTCTGTTTGTTTTTAAGAGTGAATTGTAATTGTCTTATTTACAGTTATATAACATGAGGTGATTTTAACTCTTACAGATTTTAACTCATTTTATGCTGATTTTTTTAAAGGAGTCTGTACTGAACAAATCAATCCCCACCTGCCAAGCAAGTGTGTACAGCGAGCTGCTTTTTCACAGAAGATGCACAAAGACAGAAACCACACCGTTTTTACGTAAATACCACTTTAATTGTGTACAAAAGAGATTTTTAAATCGATTTCAGTATAAAATAAAATGTGAACGTTTTCTATAATAGAAGCCACCGATGAAGAATTTGATTTTAAATGATTGAAATAACGAAACCTGTGCTCCCATTAACAGACACACACACACACACACACACACACACACACCTCTGAGCTTTTCAGACTGAATCTGCTGCTTGATGTGGAGTCTAATCTGAATGTGAAGGTGTGTGTACAGCGCCCTCTGGTGGGAAAGAGCAGTGAAGCAGCAGGCAGGAGTTTCTCTTAAAAGCACGTCCAAGAAACAGAAAAGGCTTCTGCAGAGTCATTATAGGAGTACCTTCTCTCTCTCTCACACACACACACTCACACAAAATCCTACCCCTTGCGTTACAGTACAAATATGCATAAAAACTGGTTTAGTGTCAAACTACTCTTGCTTAATGAAAGGTGCAAACAGTTAATGGTTAAACTGCGTGTTCTTTGGTTAACGTTTATATGTTTATAATAAACCCGTACTGTCACTGGAGCCTGGTCCTGAATACTACCACTTCATCTCATCCCTTTCTTCTGTCTTCTATTATGCCATCATGGTCATCAGGCATGTTAAAGTGTGTACAGAGTTTAAAACCTTTCAGTTCGGCTCAGACGGGGGTTAATTTCCAAGGAAACCCAGCAGGATTTTCTCATCAGCGCTGTTTTATAGTTAAATACTGGTTTTAAACACTGCTTTGGTGTAAATAATTGATAATTCATCAGCATTAATACTCTCATGCTTCCAGAGGCTGCATGCGTTACAGTGATAGTTCAGCCAAAAGTCATCACCACCTTACATTTACACTCGCAGGTGACGAGTCTTGTGGGCGTGGCCAGTCCACAGTGATCTAGTTCTACACGACACACTTATCAGAAGCGTGTGATTGACGTGTTACGAGCTCGGCTTCGTTCGTGAGCTGTTCTAGCTACGCAAATTCACCAGAGACATCAACTATCTCTGCGACTTCCTTCCAAAGCTTTACTTCTCTTCTATACATGTTTTATACAACAGGATGTCAGAGGAAACCAGGCGTATGCGTCTTTTCTTCCATTGTTGTGCGTCAGACAGTAAGAGGGAAGTGATTACAGGTAGGAACTGAGGAAGTGAAGAAATGGACCGTCAGACTGAGCGTGTTACAGGATTGGGCCAAGAAATCGTTCGCTTCTTTATCACGTCATACCTAACTTACAGACAAACTCAATGAAAATGTCGCTGAATTCATGGCTCCATCTCCATCTCACACACTTATGTAGAAAGTTACTTCTTTATTCTTGAACTGGAGCCAAGAGGCGAATGTAGCCAACAGTCATGGGCTCCAGTTTAGCATGGTACAAACTGATTGTCCTGGTGGGGGCGCTGATGAATAGCTAATGACAGGAAAAAAACAGGAAAGCACAAACTCTGTTCACATCCTGACACCACTTAAACTACACCCGATTAAAGGTAAACTACAGTGTGTTTCACTCTGATCTCTCTCCACTGTGTGTGCCTGCAGTTTACTCCAAGCTCACAGAAAACAAACGCCTAAGTGCTGCTGCCAAACTCGGCCATTAAACGTATATTTGGAATAAAACACAGCGATGAAGTCTTCAGCTGAAGGTGTTTGTGTATGAACGAAGCTGTAAACGCGTGGAATCACTCCCTTCAGAGAACTACTTTTTCAGAGGGGGGAGTTTGTGGTAGTTGTGTGTCTCTGATGGCGTAGGGATACCGCAAACCCTTCAGGAAAGGGTAAAGGAACTGGAACTTCTTTTTACTGAGTTACTGCAGCATGTGAAAGTTAAGGTTTAAAGATTAAAAGCCCATGAGAACAGATTGGGGAAGATTCTCACAGGCATCTGTGTCACCCAAACACCGCCACTGTTCCTGTGGAGCGGCTGCAGGTTCGAGTTTCACTGTTTAGAGTCGCGCAATCTGAACCTTTACTGAGGCCAACAGCTGCATTTACATTTCCGTTATTACTGAATTTGGAGTAAACGGGATTTCTGCTCTTATCAGTGCAGTCAGAATACAGACTCAGTTCTGATCTGTAATCTCACACACACACACACACACACACACACACACACACAACCGAGACAGAGTGAGAAATGAAGTGAATAATAAAGCAGCTCTAGCAGCTTAATCAGACATGCTGTGTGTGAGTGTGTGTGTGTGTGTGTGTGTATATGTATATGTATATGTACAGCTGTCTATTGATGCTCGCTACACCTGCTGTACACTCTGAAATGCTCAAACCTATAAACATAAAATCAAAAAGATATACTTTAAAATGTACTTAATGTAAAAAAAAAAGTGCAAGATGAAAAAAATAAACATGTTTAAACACCTTTGCTCCATCATAAACAGGATCACACACTCCTGACTGACAAAAAGCAGGCACGCACACACAAACACAAGGCACCAGACGTGTGAAGAGGGTGTTGGGGGGGGGGGGGGGGGGGGGGGTGTTCAGTCTCCGTGGCGACAGTGTGTGAAGGTGATCAGAGGATGGTGCAGGGACACCCACCTCTCTTCTTCTTCCCAGCGTGATTCGCAAGCTGAGGAGGACTTTCCGTCTCCTGGAACTTTCTAAATGTGAGAGAGAGAGAGAGAGAGAGAGAGAGAGAGAGAGAGAGAGAGAGAGAGAGAGAAACCCATAAATTCCTTTTATTTATCCTGCATATCTAGTTTACACACTTATCTATATTAAGTTTATAGACATTTAAACCTCTAACTCGGTTATTTATCCAAAAACTATATTATTAAATAACTATGCAAATCTAAGTATGGATCCACTCAGGCTGTTCAGGAATTTAAAACAGAGCCCATAACAGTTTACATGTATATAATTAAAAATTAATTGATTCTGCTCCATTTACTTAGTAGAAAATCACACACACACACACACACACACACACACACACACACACACGAGGCGGTGATGCGAGGTGAAGCAGAGGCCGTTACACCTCGGTTCTGCATCATTTTCTAATAATTCAACGGACCGGAGTCAGTTATTCTGCTTATACCACAGTTACCACACCTCACGACATTGAGCAGATGTTTTATTTCAAGAGAGAGAGTTCACCCTTCTAACCCGCACTCGCCGTTATGAGTCCTACCTTATCGCTCGCACCACCTCCAGAAAAGCCTCGTCCACGTTGTAGCGGTTCTTCGCTGAAGACTCCATATAGTGGATCCGGTTCTCTTTGGCAAAAGACATGGCCTCTTCTCTCGAAACCTAGAAACAACACAACAGCATTATCCTGCACTCACACAAACACCTAAGATCAGTCTCTGGTGGGCGTGGCCTCTACTGCATTATAAATTATGATGATCACTATGTTAAAATAGCGTTTGTGTGTTCATGCAGCTGCATGTGCATGAGACCGCAGCAGAAACCTCCACACTACACCGTACGGTACGGTCGGCAGAAAGTCATCTCCACGTGAAGAAACCATGATCCGCTCACACATTAAACATGAAACACGTTAGAGCGATGGGGGTGTGATGGAGCCTTTACCGCTCTCTGATGCTCCAGATCAGACTTGTTGCCTACGAGGACCATGGGGAAATCATCTCGGTCTTTTACCCGCAGGATCTGAGTGTGAAACTTCTGGATTTCGTTGTAGCTGTAAGGGAGCGATGGGAACAGATCAGAGCTGCAGCACAGAGGAGGAGGTTGTTCCCACACTGCAGTACTGAGACCACAGAGAGGAGCTTATATAACTCTAAAGTCCTGAACTCACTGACCCACAGCTCCACTACAGACACACAACATTTACAACGTTTACAATAAGAATTCAATGAAGTGGAAAACACACACACACACACACACACACACACCCCTACCTTCCGACATCATTCAGAGCAAACACCAGTAGGAAGCCTTCTCCTGATCGCATGTACTGCTCTCTCATCGCTCCAAACTCTTCTTGACCTGCTGTGTCCAGAACTAACACACACACGCGCTTAAAACAAGGCATCACAAACAATTTCAGCAATCAAAGGCATTAAACTCTAAAGGCAAGATAAAACAAGCAAACCTAAACCACAGAGCTTTATTACACACACACACACACGTAAGAAGTCAACGTAAAACATTATTAACTTGTAATTGTTTGTTTCATGCAGTTCCATAAAACAGATTAAACAAAAAAAAAACCAACACAAAAACATGCTTTCTCTGACGAATATGTATGAAATTAGTTAGAGTATGCATGATTATGCAAATTAGGACACGCCCCCCCGATCCCTGGACATCCCTGAAAGCCCAATATTTCCAGTGTTATCAAACGTAGCTAGCTGTTTAGCTCACTGCTAGACTGTGATTTCAGTACTATACCTGACTTACACATTTATTTACTCTTCAGAATACAAATTCAACGTTACCAAGACAACCACATTCTATTCGTCACCAACATTAAGACTAGTTACACACCTAGATGGTCAAAATGGTTTCCAGGGATGACATGGGGATCATATCCTGCTCATTTGCATGTGATTTTCGTGATATCACAAACAGAGCTCCTGAAACTTTAATAAGAAACTTATTTTATATGAGCCAAAAAAGGTTGAGAACTCCAGGGTTAATTATTAAAACATGTTTTATAAAGATTAAGGTGACTTCAGGGTTAGTTATAGTTCACTCCGAGTCCACACACACACACACACACACACTGCGAGAACATGCACAGCAGAGACGTACTGTCTAATCGAGTCTCCTTCCCGTCCACGGTGCAGATTTTGGTATACGAGTCCTCGATGGTCGGGTCATAGTCAGATACGAAGTACGACTGTGTGACGGGGAGAAGAGGCAGACGTTACTGCTTTTGGTATGGTGTATTTCACACACCAACAGGCTTCAGAGCTCAGGCATGAGAGGACATGTCTACAACACACACCTTCAAGAACATTCTCAGCAATCACACACTGACTCTCACACATGACCAAAAAACACGTCATTATACTAAAAACACAAACACACACACACACACACACACACACAGTCAAAATCAAGATCCTATCCACAGAGGAAAGAGTGTATGATTTTAGAAATGTTGTTCATTAGTGAAATTTAGGATTTATAATATATAATAACAATAATAACAATAACAATAATAACAATAACAATAATAACAATAATAATAACAACAACAACAGTATTAAAATGATCAGTATGAAGTAAACAAACTGAAACGGACGGAGAACAGAACGATGATGAGCAGGGACATGAATACAGAAACTGAGAAAAGCTTTCAACCGATTTTTTTCCTCTTATGTACATTGTTTAACTTATTATTGTACACAAACATTTTACTCACTTTCTCATGTTTTTGTAAAATATGCACCACAGTTGTTTGTCAGAAACGGTTTATATGATTATTTATATCATGCATCATAAAATATCTTAGACAACCGCACTTATTTTATTATCATATCTACTGAAACTGTTCAATAATCCCATCAGTATGGCCATGTCCTGAGTGTTAAGAGAAAAGCGTGCACTTTAACTAACCTGTGCTGTAAATTATTCATTAAATAAATGAAAATTGATAAGACGTCCATGAAGCTGTAAAGACCAGGGATGTGTTTTATTTCCTGATAAAATGAAGATGCACACGCTATATATGATATGAAAGTTTGGTTCCTGATCTTTGTTCCTCAAAGCTCGGGTTCAGATCCGTCTAGAGCCGGATGAGGATTTGATGAAACGATATCCTGATAAGAATCTTGATAAGTTACAGCACACTTCAAATCAGATTTATTGCACTGATCTCAGGACCTTTGGGTTCTCCCGAACTAGAACACACTTACACGCCTTCCTGCTGTAACACACCTGACTCATCGGCAGCTCAGTGACACGCCCGTCCTCACCTGGGCCGAGTTTCCTGAAAGCATCACCGCACAAACATCTTCTTTTAATACTGTTTACACCGCGGCGCTGACGAGTACTGGACGGTGATTGGTCAGAAGGTGTTAGTTAATTCGGTATAACAGCAGTTCTGACAGCAGCGCCGCTCCAAATCGAAGGTTTATTTAGGTTCAAATACGTTATCGTTTCTATAGTAACTATAGTGATGATAAACGGATTTTAAAAAAGGCTTTGACATTGCGAATTTTTTCTTAAAGTAAAGGAGATGTTTATTTATTTACGTAACATTTATGGAAGGAGTCTCCAATGTCAGAGGTAAAGCTGAAGTTTTCAGACATCTTCAGAACAGATGAGTTTTACACTTCTTTGCGGTTTCTCATTAACACGACATAAACTGCAATTTTTTTGTTTTATTAACCTGAAGAGAGGGAATAGAGAGAGGGAATAAAGAGAGGGAATAGAGAGAGGGAATAGAGAGAGGATGGTGACGGGACGACTGTTTAAAGCTGCTATAACGTAAGTGGCAGCAGGAACTAACTCGTTTCACAGATGTTCGGATAAAAAGTATGACGTGTTGTCCATTAATTAATAAATAAAAAATTGTAAGTGAAGACAGATTGCTGTGGTATAAAAGAAATAAAACACTTTAAAACACTCCACATGCTGTAATAGGAAAACAAATCAACTTCATGGTGGAAACAGTAAATTATTTTCCTATAACTGTATACACCGCTGTGTTTTACATGTTAGACTCGCACTGAACTCTTTCTCTCTCCAGATTAGATTAGGTTAGGTTAGATTAGACGCAATGATCTGTGATGGATTATCACCCTGTCCAGGGTGTACCCTGCCTTGCACCCGATGCTCCCTGGGATAGGCTCCGGGTTCCCCGTGACCCTGAAAAGGGTAAAGCGGTATAGAAGATGGATGGATGGATGGACGCAATGATTTTGTGAAACAGATCTGAAAGTGTTGTAGAAGAATCACTTCCACTGTGCACTTCAGGACCAGGACTGTGAAGCCGTGACCCTGAGATGAGTGAGTGAGTGTGTGTGTGTGTGTGTGTGTGTGTGTGTGTGTGTGTGTGTGTTTGATTCAGTGTGATTTTTACCTGGATGAACTGAATAGTGAGGGCGCTCTTGCCCACTCCACCTCCACCCACCACCACCAGCTTGTATCTCTCATCTTCTGAAGTCATGCTTCTGCCTAAGAAAGAAAATAATCATTAAAATACATTCGACTGTAATCAATCAAACAGGTCAAAAAGAACAACAACAAAAAAAAACCATCCATAATTCCGTTCATTTGTATTAACACACGAAGCTAACTGATCGCTAGCCGCGGCCGCGCGCTTGACGAATTCTCCTCAGAATCTCCTCAGATT